>NC_050190.1:24039770-24089770 GCF_008315115.2 Sander lucioperca | reverse complement strand
ATGCCATAGGACATATTGGACTCCCCAGAAGAGATATGTCTCTAAAGCCATTCCCACTCCCTACTGTACATTCTGTCAACCTGAACAAACTGGAACTTTCCTACATATGGTCTGGGAGTGTGAACAGGTGCATGAGTTCTGGCATAAAACAACATCAATAATATCTGATGTGATAGGATATCTAATCCCTACTGACCCGATTGTCTTGTTACTTAATGATGACTCTAAATTTCACCTGCTTGAGAGACAGAGTAAAATTTGGCTAGCTGGCTCAACTGCAACCAAGAAAATGATAGCTCAATGCTGGCTCCCCCCCACTCACTTTGTATAAAACAGTGGTTGGCATACTTTCTGGACATAATTATGCTTGAGCTCTCTACAGCAAGGATTAACAAAGCCAAACCTTCAACTATCAGCCTATGGGAAAGCGCAGCTGCACAAATATCAGACTTAATGACCCTTAGCATCATAAGAACTAGAGGAGAGTGACTAGGCAAGGTTTGATTTCTGTTTGTTTCTTTCTTTCGTTTTGCTCAAGATCGCATCATCTGTTCTATGCACCACTTGACATTACCTGGCATGTATTGTGGAATTTGTTCTGTATGTCTGTATGATAAATGGTGTTAAACAAAAATAAAAAATTGATCCCAAAAAAAAAAGAGAAGAGTAGATGATCGGAAGATACTTGTACTTCTTTTAAACTAAAGCATGACTTGGGATAGTCTCCCGTTTGCCATCATTGTAAATGTGTCAACAACAAACTGGTCTGTAATGTCAAATGCAGGTTGAGCGTCCATTAATTGTTCCACACCACACACAAGTTCAGTATGTGAAGGTAATATACACTTACTTCACTTCTCTTTCAGGAACTCCAAAGCGGTTCTTCTTGCACGCAACTTGACCATGGTAGAGACCAATCAGGGCTGCCGATTCTGAGGTTCTCGCTAACTGACCAAAATTCTACGACAAACATGGAAATTGGTGATGTTCACTGACACAATGTACTACTGTAAATACTTAATTTTCCAATGTTGTAGGCCAACAGACCTTACCTGAGACTCAGCTAAGTATCCAGCAATGGGGCCTTGTTCTAGTCCAGCCTTTGCGCACTGTGAAGGGGAAAATCAAGTCAGGTCCGATATTAGACTGACTTTCTAAAAAATATTCTACAATGATTAACAAAGCAAAGGCAAAAGAGACTGGTAGTCTCATAAAATTAAAAATAAATACAGTTGTGCTCCGGTTGGAATTCCTTTTACTCTGCATGGCCAAGAAAAGTCAGGCTCATTTTTTAAATTTCTCCCAATACCATCCAGATTTAATAAAAAAATATTGTGGAGAGTCACTGCTTAGGAGAAGTTTTTACTTACTTCGATTATTTTCAGGGGCGCTGGATAAAGTCCCTTGCTCTGCTTCATAACTTTACTGTAGACAGTTCTGTAAATCTGATTCCGCACAAACTCGAAGCTCATAACGTAGTCTTGAATTTCTATGGAGAAAAAACATTTACTCTTTAATGTAGTATTTTTTAATTCTCATGATGAAACCACCTGAAGTGACTACAAAGAGTCAAATGACCAATCACTGCAGCACAACTTACTCTCCATCCTTCCTTTCGCTTTGTGGAGAGGGATCTTCTTATTGACGATCCCTTTGGCATATTCAATGGCAACTTCCTCAAGGTAGTCTATTGTTCTTTCTTCTGGACTCTTCAGCCCCGGTCCTATAATACCAGCAGAAATAGCAGAAGAATCATGATAAGATACATTTTAACAATTATTGTACAATTATTATATATAAATACATTACTCAACAAATATTAAGATTTCTACAGGTGGTAATTTATTTTTTTTTAACTACCCATTTAAAGTAGTTCAATGTTGTTTCTTTTAATGATATGGGAGTCATGATAGCTTACCTAGGGGATCTACAAGTTGGTTGACAAGCCCCATCTTCTTGGCTTTATCTGCTCGGATATTTCTTCCTGTCAGCATCATGTCAAAGGCATTGGGTAGACCAACCTACAGGTAATAAATGAAAACACATGTGAACTCTCATGAACAGAGGTTATATTGTAATCCGGCACGTTCAAGGACAGGGTAGTTGAATACTGGACACGATGGGCAGGGGGGAATAATCTGTTGGCAGGATGTCCAAGGGGTACGTAAACATCTTAAACCAATTATGAGCATTAACCAGATTATTTTGCTTTACAGTCTAGCCATTTCAGGTCTTGCCCTGACATTGACATGTTTACTATGATATAACTACGTATTATAGGACATTTCCACATACTATGATCTGCATCATCCTGCATACTGTATTGTTTTTGAACTGAAAGTCAAGTAATTCAAACAGAAAATTTAGGGAATATAATTCCAGCACTCACCATTTTGGGGAGTCTCTGGGTACCACCAGCTCCAGGCAGAAGACCCAGCATTACTTCAGGAGTACCAAGAACTGTTTTCTTGCTCTTTGTTGCAATTCTGTACTGGCAGGCGATGGCAAACTGAAATGAAAAGGAGCCCATTAGACAACACATTAATATTAACCCTAGTCAAATATTTCCAATATAGGTAAACAATATAGTTGGTTGCTGAAATAGTTTTTGTTTACCTCTAAGCCTCCACCCAAGCAAGAGCCGTTGATGGCAGCAACAATGGGTTTAGGAGATTTTTCAATCAGCTCGAACATCTTTTGCCCATCCTGAGAAAGCTTGGCGACCTCTTCTTCACTGTTGCAGGCCTGGATCATACTGTAACAGATGTGAAGTATATCAAAAGAATTCCAGAAAATCCAAGGCATGGCCACTTTGACAATTCATTCAAATAAGAGAAAGGTCTTAATGCTGATGATGTTTAATACTTATTTGTGTTGTGTTACAGCAACAATATACTGTACAATAAATGACAGAAGTAGGAAGTTTATATCACTACAGTTCCACACACAGACTTCAAACTTTGATAAGCATTAATGCAATTTCTCTTACTTAATATCAGCTCCTGCAATGAAGCATCCCGGCTTTGAAGAGATGAGGACAGCACTTTTAACGGCATTGTTGGCCCACACTTCATTCATTACTTCCCCCATCTCCTTTTGCATTTGGATTGACAGTGTGTTAACCTGGAGGAAGAAATGATAATTAGGTTCACACTACACCAGCACAATTCAGAAGTGAAAACTGTCAAAATAATTTGTAATGAGCACATACCTTGGAGTTTGGGTCGTTGATCCGTATGACAGCAACATCGTCCTTGACTTCATAGTTCACATGGGTTCGGGCTAAAAATAGAGAAGGGAGATATTGTACAGGGAGAAATAATTGTGTCACTGGACAGGGTAACCTATTTTACGCATATATTGTATAAATGTGAAATTGTGGTATTACCTTGCATTGCAGGAGCTACTGAGAAGGTGCGAAAAGTACCGCCTGTAAAAAGGGAAATATTAGTATGCAAAACATTATTACAGTCATGTGCCTATCACTTTTAGTATAACGCACACACTTTATTTCATTTTTACATACATATTACTTGATTACTTATACTTTTGATTACTTATTTCCTATTCTGTTTACATATTTCTTACCCCCCGTCCCCGTATAGGAGACATTCACATAATATTGCTATGACCTCAGCCGGTCTCAGCCATGCTGTACTGTGTGGAGAAATGACCCTTCACCTACATTCTTCCACTGCCATTCAGACAGAAAGTGGCAACAGTAGCCAACACAGAAGAATCAATGGCAGAAGTCTTCATATCCCTGCCTAAACTGCCACGACAGGGATGTCTAAGAGTCAATAGTTGAAGCAAACAGTCCGATTTAAAACTTCAGTTTTGAACCAGACTTAACTTACTCGATTCCGTAGCAGACAGCTAGCTAGCACAGATAGCAAGGTTACACTTAGGTTTTCTCGCTTAAACAAAATAATGTGAATGAAAACTCCAATTAATATTTCATTGAGATATAAAGTTATGTTTGCTGAAACACAAAACGTTCCTGTTGTATAAGCACTAACGTTACCACACATTTCTGCTTAACATTCTTCGGAGCTAATAGCTAGCTAGCTAGCTAAAGTCTAACAAGCTGATTAGCTACCCATCTAATGTACGACACGTAGCAAATCCCGTAGTTTTAGTATTAGTCTCTGCGCTGGTTTTATTTAATTTTTAAATACTAAATACATTCCGTTTCTACCTGTGCAGAGAGCGTATCTCCTTGATGTGAATCTGGAAAGAACACCAAAGGCTCGAACACAAGCCATCTTGGGAGCGGGGGTCAGTCAGCTCAACAGTGGGATGAAGTGAAGCTAGTTAGCTGCTCGCTGTCAAAGTAAATAGCCTACTGAATCAGATCAGGAGCTGATTGGTATTCATTGAAAATACACGCATACCATTGGCTGACTCTGTGGAACTCGCATCTCATTGGATGTTCAAGGACTACAAAACGCCTCTTAACCCTGCCAGTTCCCAAACCTGAAATGAAACATCTGAATGCTGATGATTAGAAATTATTTGTTTTAAATTAACTTTGTCATTCAAATTATGTTTTAATATTTTTTAGGAAAAATATGAAAAAGGTATTCATTGCAAATATGTGCATAAGGCAAACCTGGAATGTAAAGAAAAATGTATTAGACTAAATGACAGCAATAACAGCATGCTACCGCAAGGCGGAGGCACAAACCAGTTAGAGACATACAGTATTTAAACTGTAAATACAATCAAAACAACGTTTAAATAGCCTTTAGCTAATACTTTTTAGAAAGATGTCTCTAACTATCCTTCAGGGCAGTACTGTGTACACAAACGAATCAAAGTTACACAAATAAAAGCCTATGCATTTACCTCTCGGTGTGTTGAACTGTTTCTTAATGAATTTTTACAGTGTTCCTGAACATTTAACAACTAAGAACAAGGAAAAACGTGTATTAAGTCATTTGTGTACATGGCATTTTGTACAAAATTAGACTTCTGTTTAAGTTCTAACTTGAAAGTTGTTTCTCACAACTATTGATATTAATTATGCACATTTTTGCAATAGCCTACACAGATGGGATTCAACGCAATTTCCTTTACATACAGAAGCAATCAAATGCCAATACAAGCAGACTGACTGACCCACAACATTTTCAAACATTGAAAGATCGTTATATCACCCAGTCTACAAAGTTCAAATAGAACATTTCACGATTCAGATATAATTGTTAGCAGTTCTGCCAAAAAGACATTTCCCTTCTAAAATTCAGTTTGTGCCGCAAAGAGGTTATACAATATTTCACAAAAACACATAAAGAAAGTCTGGAAAATATGAAAGTTCCTTCCTATATCGTTTACCGATCACAGCGCAAAGGTGACACCCTGTGTACAAATTGGTGAACTACATTACATTGACCTCTTTTTGGGAAATGGTTCCTACACTTATACAGTGTGCACTATGGCTCATTTAATGCCGAGTATCCGTGAAGTTTACTCCAGGTTTTAGGATTGCCTGGGATAATTATAGATAGATGATAAAGCTCCAGTCGCTTTATTCATGCCGCGATTCATCACCAACAGCACTTTGCATTATTTTGCATTTTCTAGCAGGTCAAAGCCAAAGCATGTAAGACTCCATGTAAAATAAACACATCTCACTGTGGCCTCAAACGAAAAAAATAAAAAATAAAAAGTAAAATAACAAAAAAGAAAATAACCAAATCCTCTTCAACTTATGATTTAATTACAACCTAATATCTGCTACCTCAGATGTTTTACCTCAACTAACAGGAACTGATCATTTTCCTGATAGCCTATGTTGTTTCTTGCACAATAATTTACTGTTTCTTACCACTATCAACCTTTCACATGTAAGAAAACAAGATGCTGTAAATTGCTGTTTGAACATTTAAATTTCACAAAGGTCATTACATTTTATTATGTAATAAAATGACCTGGGGTGCGTGCCCCCAGGTTAATGGTCAAGTTGTCCCCTTAACTGAATAGTGCTACTGGTGCTAACATGTACATGTACAACAACAATAGTGCTAACATGGTGGTGGTAGAAGTACTGATATCCTTTACTTAAGTAGGAGTAGCGAGTGTTATACTGTTATAGTATCAGATTATTACTGGTACAGTACTGTGTTTAATTCTGTTCTTTAAACTAACTATCTTTGAGATACATGTTGTGGAGTAAAAAGTGCCTTTAAAATGTGCTGGAGTAGAATAATATATAATGGAGTACAACGTACTATATACAGTACTTTAGTAAAGTACTTATTACTCTCCACTACTGTGCTAGTATTACAACTTTTTATCTTATTTTCCAGAATAAATAAAAACCCACCAAAGGGAAAAAAAAATATATTTTTACAATAATATTCCCAGTAATGAAATATAACTAAGTATATGTACTTCAGGATTGTACCTTTTACTCCACTACATTTATTTGATACCTTTAGTTAGTCACTTTGCAGATTTAAATTAATAATACATACAGAATATAAAATCAACCAATAAATTAGGACCTTTACCAGCTGAAATAAGTACACATTAATGCGTTAATAATTATAATCCAGTAATGTTGAGATATGTATCATTCTGAAACGGTTGCTTTTTGGTACTTTAAGTAGGTTTATATACTGATGCTATGCCTATGTATATTTACTTGAGAACTATTTTAATTCAGGACTTATAGCCTACTTGTAACAGAGAATTGTTACACTATCGTCTTGCCACTTGTACTTAAGTAAAAGATCCTACTATGTCTACACTGACTATTCCCAACTTGGAAATATCCTTTAAATGCGCAATTGATTGCACTTACTTTTTTTTTTTACTTCTGACCTTTGACATGGCGTGTACGAGGGACAAGTGAAGGCAGCACTAGTCTTTTGAGGAAGGCGGGATCATATATCGCTAACAAGAAAAGATCCAATCAGAGGTCAGATTTTCACATAGCAACCCCAATCAGTGAAGAAGGACTGTCTGGTTGCGAAGGTAGTGGTAGTGTGGTGTGCTGGAAGAAGCAAGTGTTTCCTTTGGGCTTGCTTGCTGCTACGTTTAGTAGCGACATTCTGCCCATATATCTGTTAAGTCTGGCGCGTAACTAACAAGCGTTAAACTATCTTGCCTAATAATATTTTTTCTGCATGTTAATATTGCAAATTAGCTGGCGAGGTGAACGTAACCTTGTCTGAAAAGCATCTTTTAACGTAATTGGAACACGAAATTACGATGCCATCCCCGATGGAGGGATCTTCCAGAGAAGGTGACCTCTTTACCGTGAAACATGAGCTGAAAAATGGTAAGTTAGCTGCAAACTGGGATACACTTTTAATGCAGTCTATCTTATTTAACATTTATCTTTAGGAGATCTCTAGTGGGCTAGCTTGGAAGAGCCAACTGTCACTGTCAATGGACAAATGTAGTGAGCGCTACCATTAACGTTTCTCAAGTCAAAAAATGGCAGAGGAAGGCTAACGTTAGCTGACTGTCCTTATTACTCGTGCTGCTGTCTCACGCAAACTAACGCTACCTAACCATTTATCCTAACCATCTGGTCAACAAAGCAATACCATTATAGCTTAGTAGTTAACGTGTAACTAGGCTAAATCAGACCATCGACAGAGATTTTCAGCAAGTTTATGCCACTGTCACCGCCTTAACTTAACGTGAATCACTATGAGTTGGGTTTCCAGTCATTGCCTGGTCTGTTAGCACTCACAGCTAACTTCTCCTTAGCCAACGAAGAGCAGACACAGCTGCAGTACTGTCAAGTCTCAAGAGTAGCTAAATAGCTTGGTTTTGCACATTATACAGGGGTGTAGCTACATCAACAGTCACATTAGTCACTGTTGGTTCGTGTAAGTGGTTGACAGGTAAATGTCTTCGTCCCTTATTAACTTTACACTGTTCAACATCATGCTCAAGATAAAACTGTGACGGTGGTGCTGAATCCTACTGGCTTGTCATTTTGTTGAGACAATATGATAGTACAAAGTGAAGTAGTGGTGACATTTACAAGTAGCATCTCAAAACTCTCCAAATCAACAAAGAATACAGTTAGAGTTGTTGTTACAGATTAAGACTTCGGTAACGGTGGTTGTTTTGAGTAGAGTGGCGTCTACTGATTGAATGCAGAGGGCTGCTAAATGAAGTTGCACACTGCTTCAACTGCAACTGGTTTTTAATGACACAGTGCTGCTGTTCAGGCTGCAACATGACTATGCTGCACACCCATGTACTGCCCTACCCTAAATATGCTGTCAGTCTAGTTGTCACTGGCACTCGTTTTTTTTGTGAATAAAATTTCACACATTTTAGCCACTGTATCAACTTAACCCTGCTTTGGACCCCTGCTGTAGCATTTGACTTAGTGGAGACAATATAGCAAAAGTAAAGGATATACACTACCGGTCAAAAGTTTGGGGTCACTTAGAAATGTCCATTCCACTCTATTACAGACAGAATACCAGCTGAGATCAGTTGCATTGTTTTTTTAATCAGGGCAGCAGTTTTCAGATTACATTATGTGCTTACATAATTGCAAAAGGGTTCTTGACTGTTGTAGAAATAAGTGGCTGATCTTTAATACAATATCTACATTGCCCATTATCAGCAACAATTCATCCAATGTTACAAAGGCACATTCTGTTTACTAATCTGATATCATTTTAAAAGACTAACTGAGAAAACATTGGAGAACCCTTTTGCAGTTTATGTAAGCACATAATGTAATCTGAAAACTGCTGCCCTGGTTAAAAAAACAATGCAACTGATCTCAGATGGTATTCTGTCTGTAATGGAGTGGAATGGAAATTTCTAAGTGACCCCAAACTTTTGACTGGTAGTGTACATACCTACAGTACTAAGCCCATTCATTTGCTATATATCTAGAAGTTTTGTGTGGAAAATTGTAAAAATGTGCTACAGGGGACATAATTGCTATAGTTTAATAATCTTAGCCATAGTTATGTCAATTCTTTGCACAATAAAAAGACAGAATATCTACTTTTCCGAATGAACGGTTTGTTGAAATTTAGTTTCAATTAGTGGTTAGGTTTTTAAGTCTTATCACTCAGGAAACCAACCAAAATACACTATTAAGATAAGCTTTTTATTTTGAGGAACATTGGAATTTCTCTACTGTAGACTAAAGTTTCCTCTTGTCTAGCAGTCAAATCAAACTTGGCCTTGGCACATGAGTTTGACAAGGGTGTTATGCAACCTGAATCCCTGACCTCAGATTTGAAGGACAGTATTGAAATGATACAGTATGCACGTGAAGTGTCTAATAGTTGCAGCATTTCTTCTCGTGCGAATCGGAAGAAAGCAGTGGAAAAGATTAAATCAGCCGCTTTAACTGCTCAGTAGCCTGTTTTCAGAGTGTCAGACAGAAGGAATGTGTTCACTACAATGGACATGCGTGTCTAAGAGCATGCTATGCTCAGTCAGCTGTACTGGGAGACCATGATTTAGAAAGACACGAGGAGTCACTGACGGTGAGTGCTGAATTCACTGAAGATCCCTGATGGAAGATTGTGACCTTTTGCTTGTTAATGTAGCCCGTGCGCTGCGGAGGATCTCATACTGTGTT
This sequence comes from Sander lucioperca, assembly GCF_008315115.2. NCBI lineage: Eukaryota > Metazoa > Chordata > Actinopteri > Perciformes > Percidae > Sander > Sander lucioperca. The sequence goes on along the minus strand of NC_050190.1, from coordinate 24,080,190 downwards.
TTAGTTCTTTGTTTACATGAAGGAAGTTTACTGATTATGCATGTTTTCTGTCTGCAATATGCACTGTTGCGCATTTTTATAATGAAACATTCACCTGTGCAACAAGCCCAGTCTGCTGCTGTTAGCTATGCAATGCATTCATTTAACCACCACCCAGACGTTCCTAACTTGTCCAGGGTTTTAATTTAATCTAATTTAAAGCCCATTCTCCAATCTTTTAGCTTTGCAGAGTTTGACTTCATTTGCCTCAAAGCATTATGGCTAAGAGTCTCTTTGTATTAAAATGAAATGCAAGAATACATTATTTACAGTGTAACATGGGCAAGAGTTACAAAACAAAAAGTATACATGACTGCACAGTAATATAAATGTGCCTTCTGGTGTTCCTGCTTTTGGCAACAACAAAACAGCTGATTTGTTTGAAATGTATAATGGGTGTATCAATAGTATTCAATATTATTCAATGAGAACGTCTTTACTGATTTTTGGCCAGAGGCTGGTCATTTTATCACTGAAATAGAAAATTGATCGAAATGAGCTTTCGATTTCGAAATCAGAAGCAAGATCGGCAATTTTGCCAGTATTTCTTTCTCTATTCACACCTGCCTACTTGTACACGTCCGAATAAACAACGACAGACACAGCGTAGCTTACCGACTGGTAGCATGCAGCTGAAGACACAAGGTAACGTTAGCTTACCTGTGCCTGTAGCCAGCAGCTTGACTATTCCAGACACCATTTGCACTGCAGGAGTTGGAGATGGCTGGGAACCAACAGAACTGGAAATTATCCTGCTTCCCTGAAGTCACCGGTGTGGCAACATGTTGCCTTCCTCATGAGTGAGTTATGTAAACAAACAATGAAGGTTAAGCATGTGGGCTCCACTCAGGTATATCTCGTTAAACTAATGGTGCAGTCATGAGCCTCTGAAAAAAAAAAACTCAAAGAAACTCAAACTGTTGATGCAAAGTTCCCTTTTGCCATCTAGTGGCAATCTTATTGTGGCATTGCCGTCCCTGTTGAAAAAAATAATTGTTTAAAAAAATGTTTAAATCAAAAATTGAATAGAATCGAGACCTTAAAATCGAAAGTCAAATGGAATCGTGGCTTTGGAGAATCGTGACACCCCTACTTGGAATACATCTAATCTACTGATCACATGATGTTGGTTATTTCCTTTTCCTTAGTATTTTATCATTCAAGCCACTTTTTGTTAGATGAATTGAGTTGTTTATCTGATTCTCTTGTAATATATTTGATTTCTGGTCTGACTTCAGCCAACCTGACGGGCCATGTGGAGAAGGTGGGCATTGAAAACTTTGAGCTATTAAAGGTGCTGGGCACAGGAGGTGAGTGAACCTTTAAACTAGTCTCTCCCTGTTTTGAACAGATTATGATATTTAGATGACAGTTTGCATGCCAGTTTGGAATCCGATATTGTGTGTTTTTGGAATGATAAGGCCTTTGCTCTGCACTGAACTTTGCCCTCTGTCTTTATTTATAATAACCACCAGCTTATGGCAAGGTGTTCCTGGTGAGGAAAGTGAGTGGTCACGATGCAGGAAAGCTGTATGCCATGAAGGTTTTGAAGAAGGCCACTATTGTACAAAAGGCAAAGACTGCCGAACACACGCGGTCAGAGCGTCAAGTGCTGGAGCACATCCGCCAGTCTCCGTTCCTCGTCACACTTCACTATGCCTTCCAGACGGACACCAAGCTGCACCTGATTCTCGGTTAGAATATTTGATAGCAAAATGCCTTCTCTGTTATGTTTTATACAAGAAAAATAAAAGGTTAATGATTTTCTTAAACCCAGTGAAAGAAATGCACCAGCTGAATGAATAAGTATAAACAGAAATTAAAAAGTATTTGCCCTTCCCTGTAGAAAAACGAACCTACTTATATTATTTTGGATGAAACATGACATGCATGTTATCTTTTAATTATAGATTATGTAAATGGTGGGGAGCTCTTCACACATTTGGTGCAGAGGGTGCGATTTAAGGAACAAGAAGTCGCCTTGTACAGTGGAGAGATTGTGTTGGCACTAGAACATCTACATAAGGTAACCCTGAGATTCATCACAACCAAGGCCTCTGTTCAGAAGTTATCTATTGAAGTTTACATGCTTTTACATGCATTAACTTGCCCCTCTGTCATTTTCTTGTTGCAGCTTGGGATTGTCTATCGGGACCTGAAACTTGAGAATATTCTGCTGGATTCGAGTGGTCATATAGTTCTCACCGACTTTGGTCTCAGTAAAGAATTTGATCAGGTACAGTATGTCTCAGTATGTGTTAAAACCTCTCAATCCTTCAACTGATGACCCACTCACTCCTGATGAAGCAGATTTGCTGAGTTCTCAACTGTTAAACTCCTAATACATAATGAATGAATAAATAAATGAAAGATCTTTTTTCAAACTTGAACATTCATTTTTGCTGATTAAGTTATAAATATTAAAGGCTCCCTGGGGAGATTTCTTGAACAAAAGTTATGTTTATTTTCAGCGTTTCTCAACAAAACATATTGTTTGTATCCTTGAGGTCTAACAATCGTGATGAATCCATGTCCTTCCTCATAAAACATTGTCAACATTTAATTTAAATCGCTATTTCTACACCGCTAACTCGAACGACGAACACCGTGCAACCAGTAACCAGTGACATAGCTCAAACACAGCGTTCGTTGTTCGACTGCTCATGACTGTTTTCCAAGATGGCGCCTGCATGTAAACATGAACGCTACTGTCTTTATAATCTATCTTTTTAATAAACTGTCTGTACACTTAGAAAGTTCTCAATGCTTCGGTTTACATGTAGGGACCTCATTGTGCTACCGTTGAAGTATGGTGCTATTTTAAGCCTTGTTAGTGGTATAAAATAGCGATTTACCCTCTGCCCCGAAAGCTAGCGTTAGCAGCTAATCATCAGTTTGCAGTAGCTTGTTTCAAGCTAGAGACGTATTCGATTAGCATGAAAACATGTCCCAGAGAACGCTTGACTCGGTACATAACCCCTAGGTTCATTTTGCGCCGGAATTGTCCTTTAAGATTTGAAACCAAGTTTTTAGGGGCTTTAATCTTGAACCATTCTCTCACAGTCCTGCCCACTTGCAGGCACAGAAAAGGCTAAGATTCTAGATTTGGAATCTAAAATGGGTCTTGATTTGTGCATTTGTTAAAACAGGTGGAAAGGGCGTTTTCTGTCTGTGGCACCATTGAATATATGGCTCCAGAAATTGTGGAAGGAGGAGAGTCTGGACATGACAAGGTAATTTATAGTTTTACGTTTTTATGTTTGATCAAATCAAGCAGCCCAGACTCTCCTCTCTATATTCCTGAATGTGTGTGCTCTCCATTGAGATTTTTCTTTTAGTCTGTTAAGCCAAAGTCACGGGTGGTTGCTTTCATGCATTCCAGGCAGTGGACTGGTGGAGCCTCGGCGTGTTGATGTACGAGCTTTTGACTGGCGGATCGCCCTTCACCGTTGATGGAGATGAGAACTCGCACACAGACATTGCCAAGTATGGATTCTCCCTGATCATTAGATCACCACAGATTTCAGCTAGCCTTCAGTTATAATCCCTCTACAACACTGACCATATCTGTCTCGCACATCACAGGAGGATTTCAAAAAAGGATCCTCCTTTCCCCAAAGATATGGGACCTCTGGCCAAAGACCTCATCCAGCGACTCCTCATCAAAGATCCAAAGAAGAGATTGGGCTCAGGTCCTAATGGAGCAGAGAATGTGAAAAAACACCCGTTTTACCAGGTGGATCTCATTACTTGTCCTGAATATTTCACAATATTTAGAAAAACTAAATGGCAGGGTGGGCTGTTACTCCACATAATGGGGCTGCTTTGAGTGAGTAGCATTAGGGAAAACTGAGTGTTTGTATAAGCTATGTTAATAAGGATGGGGATGAACTGCAATGTTTTTCTTTTTCTAAACTAACGTTAGAAAATAAACTGGGAGGACTTGGCAGCTAAGAAGGTGCCTGCCCCGTTCAAGCCGGTGATTCGGGATGAGCTGGATGTCAGCAACTTTGCAGAAGAGTTCACAGAGATGGACCCCACCTATTCTCCCGCAGCTCTGCCTCAGAACTGTGACCGCATCTTCCAGGTGGGAGAGTGTTAAGGAATGTTAGACAACCAGACTATTTTTTGTGACTCATTGTTTTATTGTTTACATACAGGAACAGCCATTGTGCTCCTTGCAGGTCATTGCACAGGACAACATTTAGATTTGCATTTGCTTTGTGCTGATGTTTGTCTGGGCTTTGGTTGCATGCAGTGTGAAATGTTGACACGGATGAAAAATTGCATTATACATTATCCACTTTTTTGTCTGTGACTATATTTGTCATACTCCACAGCAATTGAAGTAATCAAGTGAAGTTTTGAATGTCATCAAAAGGTTGCTGTAAGTCAACATGAGTCTGTCTGTGTGCACTGGTATTCAAATTGACTAAAGAGTCTTTTATTGAAGTAATTGCTGCCATATGCAGCTCTTATTGAAGTAACAGATGTGAATGACTATTTTTGATCTAGCATTGAACCATAATATGGCCCATAACTCTGTGCCAGCTGATGGCTGTCTGATGTATCGCATGAAATTTCAACTCTGATTGCCTTCTGGATCCTTGAGCTCGGTAGATCAATAGATCCATTAACGGGCTTCTCTCACGGAATAAAAGGTTACACTTTGAGAGCATCACCACGTCTGTCTCGGTTACGCCTTCAGTCTTTGATTGCCAACTTCATCTTGGCTTTTTTCACTCTCAGCTGCCATTCACATAGTCTGAAATTTTGTGGTCTTTATAATTTGCAAGCCTAGCAATCTCTGAGATAACGACAGCAATCCCAATTTTAAACCATGCACTTGCTCCCCCACAGTGCGTCACAGAACAAAATTAAAATTGCATTAAGAGCGCCAAAATGTAATTTCACAGCAGAGCAATCACATATTCAAGCCCGGCAATTTAGGGCATCTCATTCATTCACCACCCATCCTTCCGTCCATCCATGGCTGTCACTACATACCACACAGCTGTGTGTGTGTGTGTGTGTGTGTGTGTGTGTGTGTGTGTGTGTGTGTGTGTGTGTGTGTGTGTGTGTGTGTGTGTGTGTGTGTGTGTGTGTGTGTGTGTGTGTGTGTGTGTGTGTGTGTGTGTGTGTGTGTGTGTGTGTGTGTGTGTGTGAAGGGAGAGAGACATTAATGCCAGCTCAAAGCTTTGGGCTCCCCACAGCTGGAATTCAGCAGGCAGCGCTCCACAGTGACAGGTCTAACAATAAGAACAGCTGGACAGCTACTGTCACTCACAAAACAGAATTGGGTGTATTGTGGAGCTGACAGGCTTGCTTGACGTACAAAAATGTGGAGAAAAAAAATTTCAACAATTTTAAGTTTCACAGATACATATGGAAATATATAAAACACATTAAGTGTCTATAAATGTCTCCACTGTATATAATAAAGTATAATCAGGAGGATGGATAGTCCAGTCTATTTTTGAGGCTGTAAACTTTCCCTCTGTCTTCATAAATAATCCAACGCTCACTTTACAATGTAAATACCTAGAGTTTATGTGTTTTTGTGTGCAGGGCTACTCTTTCATGGCCCCCTCCATCCTGTTCAAGAGGAATGTGGTGATGGATGACACTGTCCAGCTGTGTGGGGGCTCTGAGAGGCCGGGCTCTGCTGCGGTGGCCCGCAGCGCCATGATAAAGGTAAGATGAATGGACTTGGATCCTCCTGCACAAACACACTTAAGCTAATGGCTGCTGTCAAAGACAGATGAGATTTTTTTCCCCTCCTACAAGGCACAAGAACCTTTTTTTCCCCTACTGTACTTGTTTTACTCACATATACTTAGGGTTGGGTACCGAAATCGGATCGGATTAGAGCGCAAATTTCGGTTCCTCATTTCGGTTCCACTTAATGTGTCGACTGAAATATCTTCCCTCTGTCGCTCCAAAACGGACGTAAAAATATCACACTTTCTCTGTAGTCTACCATTAGCTAGCTACCGTAAATGTAGGCTAAATTTAAAATGCCATATTTTCCCTCTGGGCTCACCAAAACGGACGTAAAAGCATATTACGGCTACCACATCTATAAAAGAGTCTTTCTTCGATGTAATTTTTCAGTTTTTCAAGAATCGGTTTAGGAATCGGAATCGTTTTAAAAGTACCGGTTCGGAATCATAAAAATCCAAACGATACCCAACCCTACTTATACTCCGATTCAGTTTTCAGACATGAGCCTGTTTATTTAATAATGTTTGTTCATGAATGCACTTGTGTATCTGTATAACATAATGCTTTTTGAGAAGGGAGCGGTGCATTGCCTTTTGTTGGATCATTGGGTTTCAAGCTTTCTCATCAACATCCTGGGTACCTGCTGTAAACTTAGCTGTTTCCAAGATTTATTGTCAGATTTTTTATATTGGTGATAGGGATTGTAATGAATAATTTTAATGCTTTTTAGTCTAGACCAAAAACCTTTTAGCAATGTTTAATTAATCAACAAAACGCTGGAATATTAGATTGAATTTTCATAAAAACGAAAATCAGCATTTTGGCTTGCAAGTATGCTTGGTCATAGCATACTATCCTTTTTTAGTGCTTACATACATTTGAAAGGGAAGGTTTCAGCCGAGCAGTCAGGCAACAATATGCTCCAAATGTACTCACAATTCCAAGCCTCAGCTCACTGTGCTCTACAGGTTTTTACCCCATTTTCTGTCACAAACAGGAAGTTTCTTGTTATATCTAGTAGTGTTCTTCAGTATCTTCATACAGATCTGGCAAAAAAATGTTTTGCCTCTTCCGCGTTTCTTTTTTGCATGCAAATTAATTTTGACAACATTACACAAGAAGAGAAGTTTGCTGGGTTCATACTAAAATGGTTTTCATGGACTGCTGCATTCACTCTGTGTGGTAATAAATGTTTAATGATCACAAAACAACAAGTTTGAATTTTATAATCACATAGAAGCAATATTTGGAACACAAAAAAAGGAAAGACGGAGCGGACTTCAGGTTTCAGGCTGTGGTTATTAAAAAAGGTTTAATATAAATGCTGTATATAAGACTTCTAGATCAGACTTACATTTCAGAAGACATAAATGAAGACATATAGTCCTCACCTACATGAATTGTGTCTTTTTTTGTGTGGAGAATAATATATACATGTAAAGAAGTGCACCAAGGACATGATCTGTGTACTGTAAGTACAGTAGCAGTAGTTACAGTATGTGCTATAGAAAAGAATAGCAAGCATAGAGCTGTGATCATATTCAAATGTACACTAAAGTACTTAGTGTAATATATTTAAATATAAAAAAATTAATACAGTTTACTCCTATTTTTATTGAAGACCTAACAACATTGAGGTCATTATTTAATTTAAGTCATTATTAGACCCTTTACTGATGCCTCTCTATAAAAATTTATATTTGACCAAACAACTTGTTTTGGTCCACTGTCCCCCCTCTGCAGGACTCACCTTTCTATATGAGTTATGAGATGGACCTGAAGGACAGTGCTTTAGGAGAGGGTAGCTTTTCCATCTGCAGACGGTGCACACACAAGAAGACCGGACAGAAATACGCAGTCAAGATTGTCAGCAAGAGGTACAAACTCACATCCTGCTTGCTCAGATGTGTTTGTCAACCCAGATGCTTTTGGCTGTGTGATGTTTATAGTTTCCCTGGATAAATCAGTCGGCCATCCTCCTTCCTTTCCCTGGCAGAATTAGTATGTTATCTTAAACGGACGAATGCAAAATAATGTCATAATTTTCCCTATCATTTTATTTGCCCTATTAGTCTGTTAAAGGTTGTGCGACATGGGTTAACTAAATGTATACATATCTGCTTACAAACCCTTGTTTTTGCTGGCAACTGCTACAAAACAAACTTTGATCATGTGTGTTGACTGCAGTCCTACACTACACTTCTACACTTTACTGACAGTGTAGCACCAAATATTATGGCTCTAATAATAGTGAGCCACACTGGGCAATCTGCATGACACAAACACGTGTTTCTTCTTCTAACTGTGAGTTAGTTGGAATTTGTCTCTGTCAGGGTAAAGAAAATCAACAAACTGCACTTAAAAATGGATTTTAAAAAAGCCTCTTAAATTACAAATGTGAGAATTTGAGAACCAAACCTTACGAGCTACCTTACAATAGGTGAATTGTGTGAAATAACCAAGCAGAAGAAAATGTCAACCCCACACAACCCACGGTCAAAAGGTTATATTGTACAAATGTCATATAAAAAGTAGAAAGGTAGTGGGTCATATTCTGTCTTCTTTTCTAAACCCTGCCTTGTCTTCTCTTGATATATTATACTGACTTGATTATTTGCTAATATGTAATGTAATGTTACTAAATTACTGCATTTTCCCACAAAAATGTCAATTGAAAACCTGTTAAAGGATACAAAAACTGCCCTCTAAAATGTTACTTTCTCACTCTACTGTGTATGTGTGTATTTATGTTGTATTTCGTGACAGTTATCTGGCTTCCTGCTTGTGTTTGCTGTAGGATGGAGGCACAGACTCAGCGGGAAGTAGCAGCCCTGAAGCTCTGCGATGGCCACCCTAACATTGTCAAATTACAAGAAATTTACCACGACCAGGTAAGGTTATTCGCGGTGGATACATTTGCGACCATAAATTCAGTTTTGCATGGCTCTCTGTGGAGCCTGTGGGGACTGCAGCCTTATTAAGTCCTGGAACTGGAACAAGGCAGATTAATGGGGTTGCTGGGAGCCCTCAAGGTCTTTCTTTATCTCTTAATGTATTGTCCTATAACATCTCTCCATGCGCACAATATTTCACAACAAATGTATTTTTAAACTGCAGCTGTACAAACACCCATTTCGTAGCAGTGAATAGAAACAACCTAGATTTACTTGTGTTAATAATTGAGCCGCACACTCAAACCAAACTAAGTGTGCACGTGTTCCAAATGTAGCTTACCTCAGAAGGTGTGTCTGTGTGGCTGTGTACAGGTTCATTAGTCCCGGCCCTTCAAGCCCAGGAGCACCACTTTAGTCCTGATGAGCTCAGTAGGGTTATTACTGTACCTCAGAGGCCTGTGACCCAGATCAAAGCAGCGCTGCCTCGCCTCGCCTCAACCCAGTCCTGCCTTTGTTCCCCAGACCCAGCACTAATGAGAAACTCTACCTCGCTGCCCAGACACATTATTCCCTTCACATTTTGTTTGGCCCCTTTACTTTTACTCAATACCATTATGGTTTGATTTCAACATCATGAGATCAAGGATGGGCTGTTTTTTTGGCTATATTTATTATGCAACAGAAACATTCTCATCCACAATTTCACACGTTAAGATTCAGCTGTTTTCAACAAGCAGTTCAAGCTGTGAAAGCAAGATTGAAAATACTGTACATTACAAAACGCACACTTTGCACCTGCTGTGCTATTCCAGAGCATGTCAAAGAATAAAGGTTGGAATTGAGTGTATCAGAGGTCGGTGAGAAGTGTAAATATATTCTGTGCGTGTGTTTTCTGTAGCTCCACACGTACCTGGTTCTGGAGCTGCTTGGTGGAGGGGAGCTGCTGGAGAGGATCCGCAGAAAGCAACATTTCAGCGAAACCGAGGCCAGCCGCATCATGCGAAAACTGGTGTCGGCCGTCAGTCACATGCACGACGTAGGAGTGGTGCATAGGGACCTTAAACCGGAGGTATTGGACATGCACAGCAGGACTGCAGCTCGAAATTCTTTTCTGTCTGAGCATGGTTTGTGTCTTTCTAATGAATACAGACCCACTGGATCAAAAGCTTTTAAAACAGAATTACTGTGTTTTTTCTGAACTTTGTATGATCTGTCGCATTGTCATTCTCACTCTGCAATCTTCCACAAAACGAGTAGAATTGTTCGACCCTAACATGGGTCAAAAGTACCTGGTCAGACAAGTCTTGATGTCCAATTTGGTAAGCTCTTAAGTGAAACAGTTTTGCTGAGCAGAAAAAAATGATTGCTGTCCGTGTCTCCCAATTGCTTTGTAGAACCTGCTCTTCACAGATGAGAGTGAGAACTCTGAGATAAAAATCATAGACTTTGGCTTTGCTCGCCTCAAACCACCAGACAATCAGCTCCTGAAGACTCCCTGCTTCACCCTGCACTACGCAGCTCCAGAGATACTCAAGTATGACGGCTACGACGAGTCCTGTGACCTGTGGAGTCTGGGAGTTATTCTGGTGAGTGGGTGTGGGACGACAGAGCCATGCTCAGGTTAAAACCAAATTTAAACTGATGGAGAATCATTTATTATTCAACATTATCCTGATGGGAAAGAAACATATCACCACTCAACAGTATTTTATTTTACAGCAATTTGAACAGAAATTGTAAACATTATAATGTAAGAAAATACAACATCTAACTTAGTGCTGAAACAAGGGGTCAATTGGTTAGTTCAAAATCTGTCTGACAATTTTGATAACTGATTAATTAGGTTATTTATCAAGTGAAGAAAATGGCAAACAATTGCTGGTTATGGCTTTTAAATTTGATAACTTTGAGTTGTTCGACTATTTATCGGATTGTCAAGGTCAAGGTAAACTTTATTATCCCACAAGGGGAAATTCATGTGGTCATTCATTATGCGTCCTTGTCACAACATATTCTCTAAACATATAGACACCACAGACAAGCCAATAAGCATGTATAGAGAAGAGAATAACAATACTACAGAAATGACAATGACAGAAATCAACAATAACAATACAAAAAAAATAAACAATACTACAAAAAAGACAAAGACAATCCGACGTCTGACATTTACAAAAAAAAAAAAAAAAACTATAAAATTATCATCAGGTAGCTAAACATTTTAAAAATAATAAGAAAAATTAAGATCTACCATCCAGTTAAAGTGCCAGTGCGGAATTAAAGTGCCTGTGATGTGCTTGGTCATTATACAGTCTGATCGCTGTAGGCACAAATGATTTATTGTACCTTTCTGTTCTAATTCTCTGTTGTAAAATTCTACCAGTTGACCTATTGCTTCTCATAAATTTATGGTGAAGAGGGTGAGTAGGGTCATTAAGGATTTGGTCAGTCTTTTTTAAGATAAGCTCATTGTACAACTGAGCTGCCGACACCTGGTCAATTCCGATGATCCTACTGGCCATCTTGATCAATCGCTGCAATCTCTTTTGCAAACACACAGATAAGGCCAAAAGACAGAACACTCTGGAGGATACTTTTGTAAAACATTACAAGGATGTGTCTCTCTAATCTAAAAGTGTTTAGTTTCCTAAGGAAAAACATCCGCTGGTGCATTTTCTTAGTTTTATTCAGTGCACATACATTAAAAGTTAATTTAGAGTCAATTTCAACTCCCAAATATTTGTAGGTTGAGACTCTCTCTACTAGTTCACCATTGATCTTAGAGGGGGGGGCTGTAATTCTATTTTTGTTAAAATCTATGACCATCTCTTTTGTTTTCTTCACATTTATTTCAAGGAAAAAGTTTGTTGTGTGAAAGCAATTTTAGAGGATACCTTTGGGATGTGCTCATTTCTGATGGGCCTTATTTTTTAAACTGATGTAATGATTACTCAATTGATGGAAGAAATACTTTAATCAATAAAAGGAAATATTCATTAGTGGCAGCATTAATCCAAATGATGGTTAATGGTCACTGATGTTGATTTGCTTGACAAACATATCTGCAAAACTATGCAGAGAGAATGGTATTCATATTTTATATTATATTTATAATATTTAATATTTGAATTTGATATGATCAGGTTAAAAGTTACTGAGGATACTTATACCCCACATCAAAATCAAGCTTTCAGCGTGCGTGTGTGTGTGGTCAGTGTTTGTGTGTATGAATGCGCACATGCATGCATGTGTGTGCATGTTCCGTTTAATCTTATTTGCATGATATTCATCTCCCTCTCTTGCTCAGCGCTACAACCATCAGCATCCTGTGGTGAGCTGACAGTTTAATGCTCACCACGGAATGGAGAGCAACCAACCAGGCTCTCAGAGCTGGTTAATGCTGTGCTTAAATGAGACGTTGCTTCCCAGTAGCAGAAATGTCATCCTAAATCAACCTTTTTCTTTGTAGAGCAGAGAAATTAAAAGGAGAGGTAGAGAAGAGAAGGATATGGCACATGGGAGAGTGGTTCTAGACCTTGGCCAGTCATCCATACAGAGTCTGGGCTCTCTGTGCAAGTGTTGTTTCACACCGACGCCCCCTGGGGGGATATGGGAGTAGTGTGCCTCATGGAGCTTTGATGAAATGGCTACTGACAAGCTGTGTGCACAATGCCCTGGAAGCAAAGTGAGCAGACACAGAGAGAGAGGGAGGGAGAAAGAGGGAGAGAGCAGGACAGATCCTCCACTGCTGAAAGGCCTGTTCCCAACTACTGTCATTTTAATGAGAAATCTGTGGGCAGATGTAAGCAGGCCAAGGTGAGAGTATCCTGTACGTTCAGCTAAGCACAGACTCTTCTGTTTAGTGCTGGTTCAACCACGGTCAACAACATGCAGCATAACAATGGAATAATGTGGACAGTCGTGATCGGTCAAGAGCGCTTTTAAAGTTGTTATTTCAACAGCAGATTTGTTCTAACATTAATGCCCAGTTACTTTGCCAGCTCATTGTAGGCAACATGGTTAATATAAAAAAATAAATAACATGTAGCATTTCCTGTGCCACACAAAATGTTTAGATTTCATTGACAGTGCAGATATTTAAACTTGGAAACTGCATTCATGGTGTTTTGACAGCAGATTTTGTGGTTTTGCTCTGTTTGCAGTACACCATGCTGTCTGGCCAGGTGCCTTTTCAGTGTCAGGAGAAGAGCCTGACTCACACCAGTGCTGAGGAAATTATGAAGAAAATCAAACAGGGGGACTTCTCTTTTGAAGGCGAGGCCTGGAGAAATGTGTCCCAGCAGGCCAAGGACCTGATACAAGGTCAGGATGGAACTGTTAGCTTGTTCTTAAATCTAATGATTTGTGTGAACTACTGTATGCTAGAAGTTTATTCTCATAAAGTGAAAGCTCAGATGTTATGCCTGTGGATTTCACATCACATCTTTAGTGTATTAGTGACAAAATTCTAAGATTTTAGAGGAAATTGTTTCCCTATAGTGTGCTTTTAATGTAAATTGGCTAAAAACGAGACCTCAAGAACATTGTCCCATGCCCTCTCCCTTATTTAAATTATACGACCATACAAAGTACAGGTGTGATCTCACTTGTAACAAAGAGTAAGATTAATAATGGGACTTGTGTGTTCAACTAATCATAATTGAAAAAAAAGGCCTCTTTTACTCCAATTTTAGATGTGAACTAATGTGAATGAATCCTAACAGCATTAGAAAATATTACAAAGTTAGATTTAGTTGTGGTATATAGAGTTGGTATCTGTTTTAAAAGTCCTGTCACCCAGTTTTGAAGTGACAACATATCTGAAAATATTGGATGTTTTTAGAATGTTTTTAGCAGGACTGCTCATTTGTTTAATTTAATCACAGATTGAACTTTAAACCCACAAAGTAGCTCACAGTGACCCAGCTACCTGAATAGGAAATCCCTTCCTCTTTGTAGCTCACCTCCTTACTCGTGTATTTAGAGCGCTAATGGTAAATCTGTGTCTTGCTCTTGCAGAGCTGCTGACCGTGGACCCAAACAAGAGGATTAAGATGTGCGGCCTACGTTACAATGCCTGGCTCCAGGACGACAGCCAGCTGTCCTCCAACCCACTCATGACCCCGGACATTCTTGGCTCCTCTACTGCCTCCGTCCACACTTACGTCAAAGCTACCTTTCATGTAAGAAATGACCAGCAGTGCATGCCAATTTTAAATGTAGGCCAGGAATTCTGTAGGTCAGGTCAGGAACTCTGGGCTTCCGGTTGTAAAATGTGGGTTGTATTGAACAATTGCTTGAACTGTACTGAATCCACTCTTAAACACTTACCAATTGACCTGAAGATGGAGATTAACATTATTTTAAGTGTATTATGAGGTTAATTCTCCAAAGTAAAACAGGATCACAATTTACTGTGAAATTTAGATAAAATTGTTTAAAAGAGAAAATATTGGCAGATAAATGAATAATGAAAATAATCATTAGTTGCAGCTCTATTCTAAACAGATGTTGTAGATCTGTATGTCATGCATGAAAAATGTTTAAAAAAATAAAATGTCATTGGTAAACACACACTTGATGAAGCAATATTGTTGCAACTAACTAGTCCAAAACCTGTCAAATAACGCTGAATTGGTGCTGATGCTGACTCTATTTAAGCACCTGTAAAAGGATTAGCACTCAATATCAGCAGTTGAGGAATCAGAATCAGCACAGGGAGACCGAAAGAGTAAGATTGGTGCATAATAAAAATAATCATTCAGAGAAAACAACTGGCTCACCAATCCCCTTTTTTGTCCCAGGCATTTAACAAATGTAAGCGGGAAGGTTTCCGCCTGCAGACGGTGGACAAAGCGCCACTAGCCAAGAGGAGGAAGATGAAAAAGACAAGTACCAGCACAGAGACCCGCAGCAGTTCCAGTGAGAGCACCCATTCCTCGTCCTCCTCCTCCCAGTCTCAGGAGAAGACTTTTCCAGAGGACAACACCAAGCTGCAGCCCTCCAGCAGCACGCCTCTCATCATGCCCGTCAACACACCCGTGGCCCTGGGAACAGACTCTGAGCACCAACTAACGCATCCAGCCTTTCACTTCTCAGAAGAACAGTGAGACAACGAGAGGAAAAAGGGACAGCTTCATGACCCACAGGACGGCTTGGAACATTGTGGAGACCGCTCTCTTCTTCTCTCTGTCCCCGGAGGCTCTCTGCCTCTGGCTTGATTGCATGGACGTCCGCACGTCTCCAAAACCAAGCATGCAGCAGGAGAAGCAACCGTCACCTCAGTATCAATCAATCAGTCAATCAATCAATCAGTCAATCATCACTAGCAATAGCCTATCCCTTTTCTTTCTCTCTCACTTTCAAAGACGGACTGTGTCAATCAGGGACTGGACCAGGAAGAAGTTGTCACCAGTGTCCAAAATGAAAAGGGCTGCCCTACTGCCCCAGGTCCAGACAAACAATGGAGAGACATCTTCAGTCTCTTCAAATCGCAGCTCTCTCTCTGTCCGCTCCATTTACCTGTCTTTGTCCATGCCTACAGAGGTTTTAAAGGGAAAGTTGTAGTGTTTACACCATGGATGCTCTGTATTTTTTTGTCAAAGGGAGAGCAGAAATGCAACGTGCTGCTGCGTAACGTGGGTCCTTTTCTGGGAAGTCTCTGCAAGATGGAGCAGGGTATTTATATGTGAATTTTACAACTGAGATTTATTTATGATAATCTATATTGTTAACTTATTTATGGTTCAGACTGATCTAAAAAGAAATAGTGAATATAGTGAGTCTTTAGAAGAGAAAAAAAAAGACATTTTGTGTATGTGTGTGTGTTTTTTCCTATCAGCTCTAAAGACTGTTTCCATTTAGTCAGATGGTTGTTAAGTCATCTTCGTAATCATCTTAGACATGAATGCTTCAAGTAGGTTAGAGACACAGTTATGTAGACATTGTAAGACTATTATAGGCGAGAAGAGATTAACACCATTAGCTACTGGTTAATGGATGTCAAATTTATCTAATCAAAGTCCTTTGGACTCTATGGTGGCTGGTGAGTTTTGAGATTAAACTGCTGCTGTGTCCAGTTTTCAAAAAAAGTAATTTCCTTGTGGAAAAGGACTAAAGAAGCAAAAGTGTAAACATCTTTTTTTTTTTTTTTTTTTTTAAAAACAACCAAATGTGGATGTAGTATGTTCAGCCAAATCTGGGGTTTTATTGTTCTGTGGGGAGTACAGCTAGCCGAGGGGATGTGACTCTACAAGAGCTATATTTAGACTTATTTTTGCCTCCAATGTGGGAGTATGACCACTTTAAGACTCAGTGTTGCTGCTGTTCTTCATAGTCTGATCATACAAGTCAGTATGGGCTTATACTGAGCAGTGGATTTACCTTGTGTGGTATAGGACTTAATTGCCTCATTATCACTACAACCAATTGGATTGGGCAGAATATCCCTAATGGAAAATTCCGATCAGCTTAGTGTGAGGTGAATGCCTCAATGGGTTTTTTTTAAGATCCAAGATGCCAAAGGGCAGCTTCAAGTAGCTTCCTTTTCAGATGAAAGAAAATGAAAAGATTTATGTGCCAAAAAATGCAATTAAATCAGGTAATGGACAGGTTTGAGTCTATGAGTTAAGGGTGGTAAGACATTAGGATATTTTAAGGCAATATAGTTGCCCTTTGTGTCACTGCCCAAAGTTTTAAAACTACTGCAAAACATCTGTCCTTTATGAAAACACCAAGTCCATGAGGACAGACCTCAAACAAACACTCCTTTTATTATGACACCATCCCTTGCTCTATTTACCATGTTGTACTGCATGACTGAAATGGTGATCTTTGCACTGTGTGACAGCTCTCACTTTGAGGCAGATATCTGGTTAGTTTTAAGTCCCCAGTGCATGATGTTATCTGAAACTTTACTTTTTTGTTTTGTTTTCTGGGCTTTTATTTGGCAGATTCTTACTTTATTTATTGTGAGTTTGTTTACTTGCTTATTTCAATAGCCCCGATTTAATTTGGGACTTTGAAGTTTTGCCAAATGTTACAATACTGGTGTTAGCCAGGATAGTTTGGCAAGTAAATGTAATGGGTATTTGTGTTCAGTACTATATGTGAAGCTGCCTAGAACCAGTTTATCCTGCTCAATCAGGAGAGAAATTCTAAGTTGGACTACTGTGTGCATTTAAATACAATTCCTCATCTTCTTCCGTTTTAATGCACTCTGAATCTGAACCAAAGCTTTAACCTCAAGCTAGCTGCTCTAAGCTGCATGAGATATTTCCTTTCATGCAAATATGCAAACAAATGCTTCAAATATATCACGGTTTATGATTGTTTTGTCCAACTGGTCAAATATGTTAGATGTTTCTAGCACAGATCATTTTGTAACAGCATAAGGTCAGTGTGTTTTTTCAGAGATTCTTTATAGGATCTAAAATATTCATACCCAGCACATTATCATGCTTAAAACTATGCATCTCTTTTCGCTGTTATGTTGCTTTTGCCATTTCAAAGAGACCTCGCTAAATGGGTCCAGACATAATGCTTAAAAAGGGCGTAGCATGATGTACATTTACTGTACTTTTACCCTAAGAGCATCAGCCACAATGGAAATGGCAAAGTGGAATGCATTGCCTGTATGAAAAGCTGGAATCCTTGAAGCTGAACACTACAAAGCTCTTGTCTAACTTAGTTCGCATGAGTTCCCCGTTGCTGCCTCATTAAGCCTCTTTTCTTTTGTTTGGGTGTATTAATAGCTCAAGTGGAGGAAGAGGAAAAGTGTTCCCTTGGTTAAGGTTCTGATAAGAACATTTTTTTCCTTATTGCACCATTAATTAGAGGGCTGGTAGTTTGAAGTGTTTTGTAAAAAAACAGTGACCGTTAATGTGTGTTTTGGAGTCAAAGGATTGGGCTTTGGATATTCCTGTGTGCTTCTGTCAGTGGAGTTGTGTATGTGCTAAGAGACAGATGTAGGTGCCAAAGCTGGAAGTGTCATCTTGCACTGAAAGCATGGCTTCTCAGTTTGGTGCTTATGTGCATGAATTGTCTGTGAAATTGATATTTTTTAGACAGATGCTGTCACAAGTGTGACTCTTTTTTGGTCAGCTTTTATGATGGGATCATATGGAGCCGTCTGTGGTGCTGAATTGACCAAACCTCTGGTGGTGCTGCAAAAACAAGTGGCTTTCCACAATGACTCGTTACAATGTGATCCTTCAAAGCAGTGAGTCCCAACCAGGAGTACTTACCAGGGGGTACCTGGATAATTTTAAGAACTAGGAATTATTGCTAAGGAGATAAAAACGCACCAATAGGATTACAAACTGGTATGAGGTTAATCTTAAAGGGGAACCCCACGGATTGTACATATCAGTCTGTTTACAGGATATGGAGTACTACTGCATATGTGATTTTAAAAAGTGGTATTAAGCCTTTTATGGCTCCAGTGTGGCGTTAGAAAGAAGTGAGCTTACCAGACCAGAAATGATATACAATTAGAAGAAACTTTATTATTATTTTGTCACATACAACTGTACATTGAAATTCAATTTCTGCGTTTAACCCATCCTAAGCGTTGGGAGCAGTAGACAGCCGCATACAGCGTCCAGGAAGCAAATTAGGGTTCAGTGTCTTCTTGTTTAAGGACACTTTGACATGTGGCCGGTGGAGCCAGGGATCGCACCGTGAATCTTGTGGTTAAGGGCCGACCCACTCTACCTCTGAGCCACAGCCACCCACATTATCTATAATTAATAGTGTTCCTATATGCGTTCTTATGAACATTTTTCATTGAAACTACCTTCTCTCAGAGAAATTGTTTGGTGTTTTTATAATTTGAGTGAAACTGACCCTATATATATATATATATTACACACACACACACACACACACACATATATAATATATATGGGAGAAGGTAGTTTCAATGAAACATGTTCACAGTATGTTGTGTGGATAATCCAAATTAACTGGGACATTGTTTCTGGAAAAGAGAAATCACAGTTTTTAAATGTAATTTTTCAATGCTGGGGGCATCACAAACCCTGATATCTCACAACCTGGCCACATAAAACAAAAGCTAGATACTGCTTAAGTAAGAAAATACTGTATGTTTTATTTTTGGATTTTGGGTAAACAGACCCTTTAATGATCGATGTTGGGGAAATCATTTTTCTCTTACCCCTTCCACATGGTCAGCTACAGACTGGCATTGTTGTCTTGCTCAAAAACACTTCAGCAGCAACCCTGGGATCTGAACATGTGTTTTTAAATTTATTAGGTTTACTCAGCCCAGTGTTGCTGTATTGTTGACAGAGATTAATGCTACATGAAAAGGTTTTAGTGTTTTTTCTAATGAAGAAAACATTTTGCATACACAAGTTTTAGGAGATGTGATTCAGTACTCATGTCAACTTGCCACTTTAGGCATCATCATCATCATCATCATCTTCTTTGTCACCATCATGCATGTGCAACTGCTTGATTCCTGACAATATTTCTAAATTTTCATTGATTCTTGTCAAATCCTTGTCATATCGTTACTGAAGCATGACAGAAAGTACTGTAGCAGTTATTCCCTTTGAGATTGGTCAATATTAAACTGTTTCGCAACACGCAATCAAGCTTTAAAGGCCAAACTTTGCACTTGTATGTTATTTTTATTGATTTTTTTTTTTTTATTGTAAAAAAGAAAAAAATGTCCTCTTTGATTTTGTGCAGGTTCAGATGTTTAACTTTTTCATCGGTCTGTTTCTGGCTTTTGGCCAACATTTCTGAGACAATACTATAATATAAACCTCAACACCGAATAGTACTTTTACTGCAAGGATACACCATGTGCATACCTTCTTTTTTTAGGGCACTGTGAACATTATTATTCAAGTCTTTAGGCACACCATTGATATGAGGAAAAAAATCTTGATTTGCTTCAATAAATGCTTTACTTAGTGGCTGAATACATCTGTACATTCAATAACTTGATACCAGTCTTTAAAAAGACCTTTAGCTTCATTGTATTTTCGAGCATATTACTGAAGACATTTTGTAATGCCAGGATTTGTGTATACTAGTTGTCAGAAGAACAATAAATGTACAATCTCCTGTTCATTTATTGATTTTAAGTTAGGTACAAATCGTTTTTATATTTAAAAAATGGAAATCCAATTTAAAAGGCATGTTAGGAGACATGGGAACTGTATTTCAGTGGGCAGCCTCTAGATGGCAGTGTTTAATAAGTGCCACTCAGAACAGTTTCCTGTGCAGCATGAACTCCATTCAGCCCTATGATTCAGCCTTTACGATTTATTCATAGACGAGTCAAATATAACATTGTGTTAAATATGCTTCAAAACTAAAATATAATTTTTCATGTTGTCTAGCAGGACTAGAGATTTATGTCTATGTACCAGGTCGATTAAATGCATATTTATAACCAAATTAAGATTTGTGTGTTCCAAAGTGAACTGTAAGTACTGTAAATGTCTAGTTATATTATTTTTGTGCTCTGTTTAAAAAAGTGATATGCAGTGGACCTGAGAAAATGTTTACGGTCTCTTTCAAATGTGATTTTAAGATGCACCCAGGGTCCAAAATTTACTTTTTTTGTCCAGCAGCCAAATGGCTAGTTAATGTTCAAATTCTACCAGCCACTCAATAGATTACCATTGTTTTTTTTGGCTGGTGAGTGAAGCCAATCTACCAGCCACTTGCATATTTTACCAGCATTTGGCTGGTAGATGGTGATAATTTTGGACCCTGGATGTACCCATATTAGATATTGTATGACAAAGTGAGACTTCAAAAGAAGATTTGAATGAACTTGTGGTGATATGGATGATAAGGGACTTGTTTATCATGTGTAAAGTAATGATGAATGAGAATTGTTTGTGTTTGCAGAGTTTTCCTGTCTAGTGTAATTATCTGTTTAGTGTCATATCTGTGAAGAAATGTTTATTTTAGAAGTTAAGGGCTTTATGGTCTTTGAATCCTTAAAAGAAAATATGGAACGGTTTGTCACATGTTGCAATAAAAAAATCAAATATTACACATCTTCTCCACTAGGGCTGCAATTTATTACTTTCATCATCAATTATTAATTGATTAGTTGTTTAATCTATAAAATATAAGAAAATTGTGGAATCACATTTTCTCAAAGCCAAAACAGACTTATTCATATTGCTTGTTTTGTCTGCCAGAAACCCAAAGATATTCATTTTACTAAAAAAAGAAAAACGGCAAATATTCACATTTGAGAAGCTAAAACCAGTGAATCTTTGGCATTTTTGCTGAAAATAAATATTTAAAAAAAGATTAAATGATTTTTAACGTAGTTGCTGATTACTTTTCTGTCAATCTACTGATCAATGAATAGACTAATTGCAGCTCTTTTCTCCACAGAGAATAAAGCTACACAGTCTTTGCTGTTGTGTACTACCATATACTGACAGGAGAGGATGCTCTCTGGCTCTCAATCAGCTGGACTGCTCCTCCTCCAAAAGGAAAAAGTTACATATCAATAAGTGAACCTTGAGTGTTTGGTGTACACACACAAGAGGGTTGAGAGGGTCTCAATCAATGCATCAAAAAGGTCAAAGGTCATCTGTGTGCACAGTTGCTCAAAGAAATAGCTTCTCTCTCTCTCTCTCTCTCTCTCTCTCTCTCTCTCTCTCTCTCTCTCTATATATATATATATATATATATATATATATATATATATATATATATATATATATATATATATGTTTTGTTTGTAGGGTTTTAAGTTATGCATTTCAGTTTTATTTCTGCTTTTCCATCACCACTTCAACAGTTGGCGGGCAGGTCATGTTTCCATGTGTATGGTGGCTTCTGCAGGACACAGTCAGCTTGATACAGTACTTCTGCACAATATTTAAAAAAGCAAAGCAGTTTTTTTATGCATGGCTTTCAATCCACTTATTGCGGTTTCACCCCACTTGCTACTACATGCAACAATACAGACGGTGCATTCATAGAGCACTTTTACCTGGCTAATTTTGCAATACGGTTGTCAATATGGATGTTGAGCAGGAGAAACTCATTACACAGTGTCCTCTGTGTGTGTGTGTATGTGTGTGTGTGTGTGTGTGTGTGTGTGTGTACATTATATCTATTTTCTTTGAAACCTCTCTGCACTAAAATACTATCCATTACTAAACATGTGTTGTATACTGTGGGCAAGTATTCAGATGGAAGGTCTGCACTCTAAAATCCATTATTGAGATTTTTGAGGGAGATGATCAGCTAATACACCCAAAAAGACCAACATTTCAAAACCCTTTACCACAGACTCAAAAGGAAGCCTATAAGTATAAGATGCGGTCAGTTGATTTCATTTTCTTTTTGTGTGCCTAATTACACAGTAGACTACATTTTTTACTTGTTTCATTGTGAGTGATTGCTGATGCAGTTTTGTAGAGAAGACAACAAATTTTCAAGCAATAATAGTAGACAGACAAGACAATGTGAATCTTTGTTTGTTGTGCTATGAAGCATAATTCTGCCTAGGCTATTAATGCAAAACCCTTTTTTGTACACCTTCAAAGCACTCTTTAAACAACCGCAATTTTCCTTTATTCATGTCAACATGTAGCCTATTGTTGTCAACTAGCCTTTATTTCCAAAAGACTCTCCTCATCTGTCAGTATAATTCCTGTTTGTTGACTTTATTATAGCCTACTATTTGGTGCTGGAAGTGGCCAACTTGTCATTATGGCACTCAAAAAGTGTAACATGGAGAAGAAACCCTGGAAATAAGAGGAACTCTACCAAAACATATTCATATAAGTTATGAGAGCCAAAAACAACTGATGACTTCAGTCAAATCAACATATAGCCTATACCATAGACTGATCTAAAAGGGATGGAAGTAACGAATTACATTTACTCTTGGAAGTCTTTATCTATTTTTAATAGATGACACGCATAAAAAGGCCGCAGGTTGGATTCGAACCCGAGCCGTTGCCAAGGATTATCCTCTTGCTTTTTTGTTTGTTTTTTAAAGATTATTTTTCAGGCGTTTATTTATAGGCTACAGGACAGCTGAATACATGAAATGGGAGAGAGAGGGATAATGTCATGCAGCAAAGGGCCGCAGGGCGGAGCCAAACATACGGCCGCGGCGTTGAGGAGTAAACCTATGTGGGCGCCTGCTCCACCAGGAGAGCTACCCAGGCGCCCAAGTAGCCTATTGTTTATTCGCAACATTATAAGTCCGTTACAGAGTAGAAACAAATGTGACATGAAAAATTCCGAATTCCACTATGGCCACGCCAAGACCCGCCCTTCAATAGCATTTATTGGCCAGGCGTCCATGCTTACGAAAGGTAACGTAACCCCATTTGTACAGGTCCTGTCCCCTGACCAATCGGCTATCCTAACATTAACCACTCGAGGTTGAAATGCCCAACCCCAACCAATCGAGCTGCTTCGTAGGGCGGGTCTTGGTCCGGCTCGTGTCCGCAGGTGCGGCCATGGGTGCGGGGTGGGGGATGTGAGACAGCGGTCGCACCTGGGCCAGGCTAAATGACCCAAATCAAACTCACCCACGTGTTCAATGAACAATACAAAAAAGTCTTAAATTCAATATTCTAAAAATAAGGCCTTAAAAGTCTTCTCTCAGGCCTAAAATCCACACTGATTTTCCATTATATGGCCGTGAAGTTGGCATTAAATTTCATCCTAGGTGGTATTAAAAAGGTCTTTAAAAGTCTTATATTTAACTTAAAGAATCCTGGGGTTAGGCTACCCTGCAACAGGTGCACGCTGGATCTAGGTTAGCTTTCATGCTAACTGCTAAAATGCTCACAGGTGCATCCTCCATCAGAGACTTCTACGTCCACTGAAACAACTTCTACCTTCAGTGAGGTGTGTGCCGGTGTTCTGCTGTTTGTGACAATAATCCCTGCTGTGACTGCTGAGAGGCTGAGTGGACTGGTTATACTGGGACCAGAGAGGCTGAGTGGACTGGTTATACTGGGACCAGAGAGGCTGAGTGGACTGGTTATACTGGGACCAGAGAGGCTGAGTGGACTGGTTATACTGGGACCAGAGAGGCTGAGTGGACTGGTTATACTGGGACCAGAGAGGCTGAGTGGACTGGTTATACTTTGCATGGATAATGAACTCCAAGAGAAGTTGAATCTAGCAGATGGAGGAGGACTGCACGCTGTAGACTCGCAGAATGACGCTCAGACAGGTGAGTACCTACAACACACACATTGATGGTGTAACTCAAACTGTGCAGCTCTCTTTTTGCTTTAATGTGTGTGTTTGTGGCTGCAGCTGCTGTGGAGTTTATATTATCTATATTGTCGTCTCTGTGTTGTCTGCCTTGGTGATGTTTTATTCTGCTGTTAAAGTGTCAGGTTATTTAATTCATATGGCTTAAAAAGGAACTCGTTTTGTTTATTGCTGATGTTCAGTTGAATGTCCATCTATAGAAATGGAAGTTATTGTTATATACATACAGGTTCTGTGGTGTGATATTCCACTGTACGTTGACATGTTAAAACACTTTATTTTGCAGCCTAAATGTGTTTTTAATTCAATAGTACTATCATGTAACATTGTCATCATATTTATTGATTTGAGTTAATTTTTTACTAGGGCTGCATGATATGAGGAAAATATCTAATTGCGATTATTTTGACTGATATTGCGATATGATTCACGATATTGAAGGGAATGATCATGTTTGTATCATTATTCTCATTGACTAATATTTAATATTTTTTTAAGATTATTTATGGGCTTTTCCACCTTTAATGTTTGACAGGACAGCTAGGTGAGAGAGAGAGGGGGAAGACATGCAGGAAATTGTCACAGGTCGGATTCGAACCCTGGACCACTGCGTCGAGGCATAAACCTCTCAGTATATGTGCGCCTGCTCTACCACAGAGCCAACCCGGCCACAACTAATATTTAATCTTAAAAAATTAAAATGATTATAGTTTGATTTTTGCGAGGATCTGTACCAAACAAAAATGTTTTCTGTAGTCTGTAGGATAGGATTTGTAGGCCGGGACGTCTCTGCAGCACCACAATACTTCATTCAGAATGGTTTGACACATATTTTGCCTTTAACAAATATTGCGCCCCTCTGTGATTTGGATATTGCACTAGTCCATATTGCGATTTCGATAAAATTGCGATTAATTGTGCAGCCCTAATTTTTACACAAATCATTTTCTTCTACTTGAGTAAAATATTCTAGTACTCTTCCCTTCCCTGGGTTGAAGTCATGGTTCTCTGCAGTACTTCCACACCAAAGTCTGACAACCATTTCTTTATGGACCTCAGTTAATAGTTTGGCATTATCAGTTTGAAACAGGAAAAAGAGCCTCCCCCAAACTGTTACCACAAAGTTGGAAGCACACTATTGTCTAAAATAACATTATATACTGTAAAAACTACCTTATGTAACTTCTGACAGAGGAAATAACACCTTCCTTTTACAAGTAAAAATGGAAGTTTCTCATTTGGGGCTCTAGCTAGTACCTAGGTAGGTAGTTTTACTGTTTGCCAGACACTGATTGCTGGACAGACAGGACAACATTCAACACAGCATATTACTAAAACAGTCATTTAAATGAAATATACAAAGTTAAACAAAGTATAAATGTAGATAAGCTAAAAACAATAATATAGGCTACATTGAAGTGCAAAGAATTCCATAAGCTGAAAACAAGTTGTCCACGCAGTCCCAAAGGACATTTCCTCAAATGGGGGAGCTGAGTGATGAATACGTAATGGGACAGGACATGATGGAGGAGTCTGAGCTCTGAGCTGGAATTTGATGTGTGTGTCTTTTAGCTATAGGCTACTTGACGGGACTCACTCTTGACACCCCACTAGTCCTGTGCAGATGTTTTGAACCAGGTCTCATCGTGGATTATGGCTCGCTGGTTAAGATTAGTACTGGGGCTAAGTTTATGGTAAGCCAGCAGGAAGTGAATGTAAGTCAATGCGATGTTCTCTCAAGTATGGCAAAGTGTGTGTGTGTGTGTGTGTGTGTGTGTGTGTCTGCCTGCTTGTGTGTTTCAGAGGGTGGGGTTTAGGACTGTAGAGGGGTGAAGTGCCTCCGATCCTTGGGAGTGGAACGCATTTCTTTTTGTTGCCCTCCAATTTTTGACTGGTCTGCCCCAGCACATGAGCATGATGGGGCTGTTTCTATTATCCAGCTTCCCAGTGTCCCCAATCCATCCTATCCTGTTCTGCCTGTTCCCAAAGTGATTGGCATTCCTGGGGGCCACCAGTGAAGCAGCTTTAGAGAGAAGGCCTGCTGGCTCCTGGGTGGCCTCTTGTGCACGGGCTCCAAGGGGAGGAGACAATGTCTTATTAATTGACTGGGCGTCTTGGGCAGAGTGCAGGAATTTGCAGAAGGGGGAGACGGAAAACTGGGGATGAGGGATGAGCTGGGAGGGATGGAGGGGCGGGACGACCCGGGGAAGATTCACAGTCCACCATTGGAGATTCATTGAGCTCTGTCGCAGATTTATTTCCGTTTGATTTACATTGCTGCTAAGGAAGGCGTGAGTTGTGGAGATGTAGCTGTTCTGCTGTAAAGATTTGAAACTTTCTCTTTTTTTTAGTTACTTTTAAGTTATTCTGCTTATTAACAGTTTCACATTTGTCTGTAACTGAAGAAGTTTCCACAAATTACTCAGCCCATTTTCATTTCAGAACGGTTGCTGGGTCAGATGTTTCTTGATTTCTATTTGTAGTAACTCTGATGGCATTACTACTATACATGTATATGTGGGGAAAAGTAGTTTCATGTTGTCTCATCTCATCATTAACACGTAAAAAACAAAAATGCTAGTGATTTAAATTTCCTGCTGCAGTTGTCGACACACATTCTGCAGGTTATGATGGCAAACATCATGGTGGGCAGCCACCCGGCCCTCTAAACAGACTCTTGGTTTTGTGCAAGTTTGATGGAGTGGGACAGGACAGGGAGGGGTTGAGGGGGTGGGGCGGGTGTACCATCTCCCCATGTGGTCCCCCCCTCCCCCAGGTGTCCTCACACTAATCCTGTTACATGTGTCCCCCATTAGCACTAATGGAGCGGCCATTGTCCCCCCGTTGTGTGCTGTTGTGCCCTCGGCCCAATCACCTTGAGTCAGTAAACTCAGCCCTGTCATGTTTGGGCTGCTTCCCACACACAAGGGTCTCCATGACAACGATGGACACAACAAAGTGGTCAGGCTGCTGCAATGCCAGATAAAGTGGTGGGGGACTGTCATAATATCAAAATTACAATTGCTCACATCAGGGTGTCACTTGTATCAGACTGGTGTTAGTTTTAAAATTAATCTCTCTGGCTTTCTCTTAGTTTTATAGTTTTCATTTTGTGGGGTGAACACTTAATTCTGCATGTCTCTTTTATTGTCCTCTCCCATTTTTTTCTTCCTGTTAAACACTTGTTTTGTTACGTTTCTTGCTAATCACTAAAAAGGCACCTGCAGTGAGCAAACGTGAAATGACTACAGTTCAGAGGTAACCTTTAAATTCATTAGCATCCAAATTACTTTAGATAAACTGCATTGCCAACAGTTTTCATTGGATTCATTTCATTCTTTTTTTCCAATAATTCAATTCTTTTTATGGTTTATGTAGTTTAAGAACAAGGAACATTTTTTTACCCAATTCTTAAAATATTCTGAGAAATTTAGCATTAAACTAATTTGGAGATTTTGTGGACAGCAGCGACATGTAGACGTGATGGGGGTGCAGATTTATATTGAGTGTAATCTTGTACTAATAAGTTATATAAAAAGTTGCTAGGCTAAAAAAAAAAAATCTTCATCTTGCTTTGCATGCTTTAAAATCTCCTGCCTGTTTTCTGTCTCCTCTCAACATACATGTAGATACACGTCATACAGTGTCTTTTAAAACAAAATATAGCCAACAGAAGGATGTAGACAATAACTGTATGTGTATTTGTGTGTGAGAGAGAGGAATAATTAAAGAGGGAAAGAGCAGAGGCTGCAAAAGAAGCAGGGCAGGAGAGCGCGTACTGGGCCATCGTGTTTGCTGCGTTTTCAGGTGACCCGGCCCCCGCGCTGCATCCATCATACAGAGACTGATTGAGCTGACCTACAGGCCGGCCCTGCCGACCCCCGGGCTTCCTGTTCTTTGTCAGCCTCTCACAATACCGCTGGTATCACACAGACAGGGGAGGTCTGAGAACCGACCAAGGGAGTTCACCCAGGCCGTGGCGGGGGGCGAGGTGGAGGGGAGCAGGGGTAGAGAGGGTCTGTGGGGAGGGAGCTGAGGACCCCCTTTTCAATTTCACTGGCTTTCCAAATAAGAGAAAAGGCAGAGAGTGGTGTCCTCTGTCACCCTGCCACACAGGGACCTTTAAAAAGCAGCCTCAGTGGTTTCTCAAGTGAGGTGTCTTCTCAAGAGACAAAAAAAGAGGAAAAGAATGAGTGGACCAAGAATTTAATTGTGGTCCTATGCGAGGGACTGGCAGTGGGAGGATGGCCACTCTAGCACTTGTAAAGGAGCTGAGCCAGTTTACTTGTCCTTCCTCTGTGCATCTCTTTGGCCCCATGAAATCTGAGGTGGACTCAAGCATTGCTGATTTTTCTCAGGTAACTCACACCGATAGTGGTGGAAGAAGTATAGATAGAGGTAGATCTGCAAAATTTACTTAAAATATCAATTAAAATTTCTCCAGTGACAGATATATATTTTTTTCTGATGTAACTAGTCAAGGTATAGCTAGTTTAACTACTTTTATAGGTAGTTTAATCCAGTGGTTCCCAATTTAGGGGTCAGGGCCCTGCCAAAGGGATAAAATAATCTGAGTTGGGTAAAAATAATTAATATGGAGTAAGAAAGAAAAAAAAAAGAAGCAAAGATTAGAGACAAACCTTTTTCTAATCTTTGCTTTTTTATAAAATATTGGGTAATTTTGCCTCTTTGAGCCTTGAACAATTACAATATTTAAAGTCTCCGCTCAGAAATGTGTTACACTCAGATGTTTGAGCTTTGCAGAATATGACACTTGAAGGCTGTTTTCAGCTTCAACTGCTGAACGGGGAAAAGTCTCTTTGTGCTCACCTTAAATGTTGGTTTGAGATGTGTACCTATTCTATGTTTTTCTGACTGCATAACTAGTTTTGAGGCCTTTCATAGTCCAATATGCAACTCAATGAGTCGCTGAGTTGAACTCACACAAAAGCGACGTAAAAACTTGAAACCTCTAGCTCACTGAGAATGGACTTTTCTGTGAAGTAGGAGATGTCTTATGTTTAACAGTTTTGAAATCAACAATATTTGCATGATAAGGGAGTCTGACATGTCATTTTAAGAATTAAAGCTTTAGTGCATAACTTTTTTAAATTAACGAACTTCCGTTACATTCAAGCCATTGCTAAATAAGTTTAGTCGACTCTCTCTGTATTTCTCAGTATGGCTATGTTCAGAAGATTGTGTCGTCCGGTGACTTTCCTGCACAGAAACTCGAGTGAAGATAATTACCTCTTCTGAAGAGTCCATGTGCGTGATCACGGAAGGCTTGTATCATGTGGACACGTCGACAGTTTTGTTGTCATTACTTAGAATTTCTCATGGTGGCGACAGAAACTACGCACTATAGCTTTAAGTAGTAGCTTTTTAGAAAAAAAAAAAACATTTCATACCCATGTTATTATTCAAAGTAGAGTATTTTAAATGTCTTTAAATATAAGTGAAGGGGATGGTTAAGAGTGGAAACTCATAGACATCTGAAATGTGACAAAGTGCAACAAGACACAGCTATTTTGTAAGTGGTCACAAACAGTTGAGAACCACTGGTTAATTTTCAAATTTCTATCGGCAAAGCAACAAGTAACTATAACAAATGGATACTGTATAGTGGCGTAAAAAATATAAATTAGCATAACATGGAAATACTCAAGTAAAGTACAAGTATTTGAGTAAATGTACTTACTGTACTGTAGTAACATTCCACTACTGCTCATTAAGAGCACAACACATAACCAAGAGCAAAGCTCGGTGAGCATAAAACATCCATGTTGAATTATCTCCCATGTAAAGTTTCACAGCCTCTCTCACAACCCTGCCTTTGTCTCGTTCCTCTCGTGTGTGTGTGTGTGTGTGTGTGTGTGTGTGTGTGTGTGTGTGTGTGTGTTCACTCCATGAGGATCCATGTGGCTGAAGTCTTCACCGGTTACCATGACAATACTTCTTTGTGAAGGTTTGGAACAATCCCCTACCTGTATTGCCTCCGAGTAGAAGTGAAATTAATAAGATATGTCCTTGGGTACTAACATACATGTACTGAGTGAAGGTTTAATACATTGTGTTAATCGATCCTGGTTTTACACAGCTGCATTCATCACAGAAATTCGTTTTCCCTCTTTCAACACAATATGTGCAGAGTTCTTGCACTGTTGTATTTTTATGAATAGAAATCGATAATCCTGCATTGATTGACCATCCCATGAACCCATCAAAAAGCTGAATATATGACCGTCTGCAAACAAACTTATGTGCATTGCCATTAATGATCACTCCATCAACATAAAACCACACTGCCACAATGTGAAAGATGAAGAAAAACATAATTTAAAATGTGGACGAGCACTTTCTCATCAAATATCTCAAAAACTATACATGCTAAAGACATCAAACATGGTACACAGGGTTCATAGAATTTTGCCCTTAGACTCTGAACAATGGCATCAATAGCAGCATCAATAGCGCCACCATGTGGCCAGCAATAGAGATTTAGCATTTTGGCTAGTAGCTCATGAATCGTGAGGCGTAGAAGGAAAAATATTTTTTCTGTGATTTTCTTGGATCAACACTATGGATGTATTATCAGAACTGGATACCGAAACTCAAAGATGCCATCTACTCACTTAAAATGAAAATTGCTCCCCCACTGGCATTTGTATTTCTCCTGCTGGCTTTTCAATTTTCTACGCTCTACATAATGGATTAAAAATTGATAATACATGTGTGTGCATAGTTAGATAAGAGGAGACTTTAGCAGTATGGCTAATGTGGGTTGTTGTTCAGAGTCTGTGGATCTTGTTTTGTGTAGCTGCTGTTTGGTTGAGTGTGACCGTCTGCTCTGCTTATAGAAGACGGACGTTACTGCTTTATGTAAGGTCAGCGTAGATGGATACTGTATCCAAATAAGGTGTCAACGTAGAGGGATACCATAAACTGTCGGAACTAGGGATGACATATAAAAGATGAAGATGATAAAGATGTCTCCCTCTTTGGTTTTTGGTTTCTTTCTCAAAGAAGAACACTTGTGATTTACAGAGCAGATATGTCCTCTGTAGCAGTCAAAAAAGAGGCAATTTAGTTGCAGTTGAATTTAATACATCAATGATCAAGGCAACAGTTTCATTTGTTTTTTAGTATTCCTCACCTGCTTCCTACAATTGGTTACCAGAGTTTGTTACCTACATAAGTGGCTGTGACCTGTGTGAATAAACCGCTATAACTCTTCAATATAAGATTCAGATACAACCAAATTTAGATTACATGTGCACAAATGAACTCTGAAAAACCGAAGTGGAGCTTCAGTAAAAAATAATTTATTTACTGTATTTATATTAACATTACAGACATGACAGGCATACACAGGTGCCCCCTGACCATCTGCTCCACATACTGACCATGAAAAAGAGTTTAAAAAAACAACATTTAACATATTTCATGTGTGCTTGTGGCCACTGGTCAATGAAGCAATGAAGTCATCAAGTAGTATAGTATATTGAAAATACAATCAAAAGGCTGAATCATGAAAACATTATTTTGTCCAAAGCCACAGATGGCACCGCTGTCTCCTCGTCCCACGGTGTCCTGGCAGCACTTGGTCTCTTCCAGCCCAGACTGCAGGCCTGTGGCTCAACACACTGAAGCTCCACTTCTTTTTCTTCTATTTCATTTGCAATGCTAATGCATAGAAGACAGCTGTCATCTTTCAGCGATCATGATCTATCCAAAGCCGGGGGGGGGGGAAGAGGGAAAGCGGAGGGGGAAAAAAAGATAAATAAAACTGCTGGGTAAATAGGTCGCCCTATTATCTTCTGGCCTTGCATGGGTGCCAGTCCTTGAGAGCTTGAATTTCAATGAAAGTCCCTTTCACTGTGGGAAAGAAGAAAGAGAATAAAATATGGAAAGATGCCTACAGAGCCAAATGAGAGCAGAAAATTTAAAAGTGGAATGAAGGAAAGCAAAAAAGTTTGTTTTCAGCTGCCTTGTTGAAAGTACTTCATGAAGAGTATGGTACTTGGTCTTCAGCATGTATATATGTGTGAGTGCTCTTCATTTAGGATGTAGATGTCTCTCTTCTTAGGAACACGTATATATCTGATTACTTAGGTTGATTCCCTATTTCCTGGAAGCATGTCAGGCATGCATTGTTAATAACAATGTTCAAATGAATGAATTCAATTGTGCATCATAGTTTTTCCTGGAAGTAATTGATATGCTTTTGTTGCATCATGTCCAGAGAAGGAGACTTATTTTTTCATTCTTGTATCATTTCACATGTCACAAAGCAAAATATGCTCAAATATTATCACTGTGTTGCAGTATAACTACAGAGAAACAGCATAAAAGTGCTGTACTTAAATACTTTTACTTTACTTATATACTTTAGTTCCATGGTATGCTATTTTTATACTTTATTACATTTAGTCAACAGTTATTGTTACATTTAGGCTCTATCGGCTTATATTACCTCAGATATATCGTTATCAGAGTATATGGCGGCTGATAAATGCCAAAAAACTGCAGTACAGAAAAAATCTAGTACTGAAAATTACATATGATGAGCATATCAAATATGATTGTTATACAGTACAATCCAACATACATCACAAGGGCTGTACCTGAAACCAACTATTTTCTATTATTGATCAGCTTTACTTTTTTGTCTGAGTTTCCAGGTTATTATCCCATAAGACAAACAGCAAAACTATAACAAGCGAGAAGCTGGAAAGAGGTAATGTTGAAAAATAACTTAATTGATTATTTAAACAGTTGAAGATTAATTCTCTCTTTTATTGACTATTTGATTAATCAACTAATCCTTTCAGCTCTCATAAAATAGATAAAATTAGTAAGTTAATGCATAAGTGTTAATATATCAACAATATAATATATAATATTGTAACACAGATGGTGGTATTCTGCATGACAAGTTCTTTTACTTTTGATACTTTGAGTACATTTGGCTGATAATTACTTTTAGTAT
Organism: Sander lucioperca; assembly: GCF_008315115.2. Taxonomy (NCBI): domain Eukaryota; kingdom Metazoa; phylum Chordata; class Actinopteri; order Perciformes; family Percidae; genus Sander; species Sander lucioperca. The sequence goes on along the minus strand of NC_050190.1, from coordinate 24,047,286 downwards.
ATAGGAGTATATGTACATTGTGGGACTGGTTTTACTTAAAGTGAAAGATCTGAATGTTAATTCTACCATGGCAGATAAGGAACACAAGATCATTCGATTTAAATGGTGGATTAATTTGTCGTGGAAGGACAGAAGCGGCTACACTAGAGGTGTAATATCCAGACAGTACCCTGTAATTTGTAAATCATAGGATGACAATGGAGGTCAGGGAAGACACAAGAAGCTATTACTTTCCCTTCACTGCCTTTACTTTCTCCGCTAATAATGTTTGCCTAAGCTGGATTGAGGGAAATGAGGTGGAAAACTCTGTGTGTGTGTGTGTGTGTGTGTGTGGTGGAAAACTCAGTGTGTGTGTGTGTGTGTGTGTGTGTGTGTGTGTGTGTTAGGGAGGATCTATTTCGGTGTGGTGAGTGGGTTTGGTGTGAGTGGGGAATCAATTGATTCCTGTTGTTAAGGAGGAGCAACAATGTTTCATCTCTCTATCTCACTATCTTTCTCATTACACACACACACACACACACACACACACACACAGCCTGTTGATGTCAGAGGCAGCAGCAGTAATCCCTGTGCTAGGCCGCCCAGATCATTATAGACTCTGATCTGCAGTCCCTGAAAGAGGGAATTAGCTGGGAACACAATCCTAGCGACCTCTGTGACACGGGGACAAAGCCTCAGCTGCCGGGGGTCCACATCCCTAAACCAGCCCATATGGCTCAGACAAAACTGTTACAATGGCCGCTACAATGGAAACACGGTGGGAGGGTCTGTTGGCCTACCTCTGTGTGTGAGTGTGTCCGCAAGATCTGACAGCGTGTCTGTGTTTGTACACTAATATGTTGATCTTAGGTTTTGGGATTTATTAAACGGGCAGCATTGGGGTGTAGGTCTCCTTCCCCAAGTAGTCCACATTCTCCACATTTTCCTTCGAGTTTTGACACATGCTGTACAAATATTTCTTCTTGAAGGAAAAGGGTGGTTCCCAGTTTTGTCTACATGTCAGGTTTCTCCCGTGCTGTTTCCTACTTCTGCAGTATGGATGGAAACATCAGACACTGTGTGTGTGTGTGTGTGTGTGTGTGTGTGTGTGTGTGTGTGTGTGTGTGTGTGTGTGTGCTCCTCCTAATACAGCCTTTTCCTATATGCAAGTCTTTCCTCTGCTCTTTTCCTATGAGCTGATGGGTTTCCTAAGAGCCCCCCTGGTGTGTTCCCGCTGAGCAGCTCTTTGTGTTTTGGGTGATTGGAAGAGACACCCTGCTTTTAGAATACACAAGAGCTCTCTCTCTCTCTCTCTCTCTCTCTCTCTCTCTCTCTCTCTCTCTCTCTCTCTCTCTCTCTCTCTCTCTCTCTCTCTCTCTCTCTCTCTCTCTCTCTCTCTCTCTCTCTCTCTCTCTCTGGGTTTTCTGTTTCAGAAAGGGAGGTTAATCAAACCTGAGAGAGAGGGGTATCTCTAGCCCGTTTCAGAAAGAGGTAACTTAACCTCAGAGTCAGTTACTATGGTAGATGCATTTTCATCAGTCTGGATGTTATGCAGCATTTGCAGTACAAAATAGGAAAGATTGCAAAAAGTAGAAAGTAACAAACAGATCCAAAATATACACAATGCAACAATAATAAAACAGGTTAACTATAAGGGCCATAAGTTGCTCATATCTCAAGTTGCTTCTTGGTGAGTTATATGTATGAGAAGTGTCATGTAGCATATGCACAATATAAAACCTCAAGTACAGGTTAGTGTAAATAAATGTTCAATGATTATGACCATGATACTGCACTTAAAGTCCTATTATTGCACATTATGTCCCAATAATAATAAATGTTTAAAACAACAGCATTAGTTGTTTCAGAAAATGGCCAAAAGAAAATAACATACAGTATACTCACGTTCATGTGACAAAGGAATTTCTATTTGTTTCCCACCGACATTAAATGTTTGTTTCTTTTAACCGCGATCACGGCCATTCCCAAACCTTAACCCCATGGTTATCATTGTAACTATGACAACAAAGGTCCCCGAAGCTTAACAAAGTAAGTAGCAGAATAAACCATCTTTCCCGAACACTAACAAAGTTGGTTTTGTGCCTAAACCTAAATCTAAATCGTAGCCATAGCGGTGTAAGATCTGAAAATGTCCGAAAAACAGTGATTTGTAACGGTTTCGGAGCCCAATTCCACACGTTTGGTAAACACCAGGCGTGGGTTTATACAGTTTAAGGTTATACATGAATATACTCAGTGTGTCAATTTTTTGCAAAATCAAAGGAACTGTTTTGGGAATGTCAACTGTTAGAATAATTTTGGAAAAATATGTTTTACAGTATATAAAAGGATATATTCCCCTCAGCAGCTTGGTTATTTTTGGGTACTCGGAGGATATCACTTACTTCTCATATACAATCTTCTTTGATGATGAGAACGGTGCTACCCAAAGACTTGAGATGAGGTGACCTTGTTTTTCATAACTTTTTTTTTTCAAACAAATAGGCTTTTTTTAAGATTATTTTTTGGGCATTTTAGGCCTTTATTTTTTATAGGACAGCTGAAGACATGAAAGGGGAGAGAGAGGGGGAATGACATGCAGCAAAAGACTGCTGCATAGAGGAGTGAACCTCTATATGGGCGCGCGCTCTACCAGGTGAGCTACCCAGGTGCCCACTTTTTCAGCTTTTTAAACCATGTAGACTGTTAAGCACAAACAGAACCTTTGTGACAGCAAAATTGAGGAAAACTTCTGCACTTTAACGGCACATGACGACTATGATTTGGTGTTTATCATAGCAATTATTTAGTGTGTTATGAGTTAGCATATTGCTTTTGGGTAACAGAATAAGATAAGGTTTAATGCACATTTCTTTCCTTTTGCTGAGATGTGAAATCAGTTTGTTTTTTCTCCTTTTTTATTTATTGCTCGACAGTAGTTGTAGTAGCTGTCAAAAAGGTGAGCCTTGCTCTCTTTTTGGATGTTTTGCACGCACTCTCGTGTTCACACTTCCACAACAGCAACATCGATGGGAAATCGTCACTTTAAAAAAAAAAAAAATCTATTCAGGACTTCAAGTGTGAATTCATTTCATGCCTAAACTAGCAGGATATATTTTACTTCCAACTTGTTCGGTCCAATAACAAGTAAGGTCATTAATAATAGTGCATTGCATGCTGTATCTTGATTTCTTTTAACAGTGACTGCAATTCACAGACAGCAAATGGCGAGTACTCAGTGCTGATAATTGGTTATAAGGCTCCTGTTGTCACCTATCAGGCGGAGTTATTGATATAATGGTCCTTGCTGATTTGAAGTGGGGTTCAGAGCGGACCACTTTTTGTTCACATGGCACCCTTCATCAGATATTTAAAACACTGAGAATGATTACAAAAAGATTTATTGAGCTGCTTTTTAAGATGAGAATATGAACACTGAGCTACGATGAGCCTCCACATGACATTCTTTCCCAGCGCGTGTCCCTCTTCACCAGTATTAAAGTTTGGCATGATCCTCGTCGAGGCAATAGTGTTACAGCAGAGGTGCATTTTCTCTGGGGGCCATATTCTCTCTTTCTCTTTTCTCTCCACTCCCTTCTCCACTCTTCACCCTCTCCAATTAGGGCAGCTCCAGCTGTGTACCAGTCAGGATCAGAAGCTCCTTCTATTAGCCAAATCCATTTGTGTAGCGATTGAATCACTCCCCAATCTTCTCTCTCGGTCCCTCGGCCCCCCACAACCCCAAATACACAAACGCATCCATACACCCAGGCTTTCACGAGTATTTTCACACACACACACACACAAACACACACACACACACACACACACACACACACACACACACACACACACACACACACACACCAGCCTTTCTGACAGCTCCACAAATAGAAGTATAACCGAAATGTATCCATCCAGGCCAACAGTGGGGATCGTTCTGACAACTATAATGCTAATTCTTCAAAATACTGCTGAATTTCTTCACTTTACTTATCTATTTAATTATCCAAAAAAGGCAAATCATTTCCTAAAAGGTTTTTATAAAATCCCACATATTACTAATTATAGGGGAAAAGGAATTGCAATGAAAGTGAAGTAAATATTTATTAATTTACTATTGGAAAGTTTATTCTCCATATTTGTTGGATTTTATTTTCACATTTTTCTATGTTCAACTGACCTGCTGTGCACTGACTAAAAGACTCTTTAGGTTAATCAATTGGGATAAATTAATTGGTAGTGTACCAATTACCATTATGGGGTACCACTGTTTAATTAGTACCAAATAAACAGTTCTTTCCAGAAAGCTTCAGAGGATAATAAGTTAAAGGATATTTTGCTGTACAAAGGGGTTTTAAAGTTGCAATAAATTGAAAAGAAGCACCCAGCATAAAATCTATACAGCCAAATAAATCTAGATTCTTTCTTTTTCCTCGGCTTAGTTGTACTCGAAACAAAGTAATCCTTAAACTGAATCCCTGTTTAAGCTACCTGTCCTTGATAGATTTCCCCATTTATTCCAGAAGGTGGCACAATTGTGTAGGAGCTGGTCACAGGCCAGGCATTCATCAAGCTGCCATTGATGTGATATAGAAAGCCTGTCAGCCAGGTCTTGTTCCTTTTTATAGACCTTCATTAAAAAAAAAACTATCTCCATCTTTGTTCACTGTATGTTAAGAAACCTCTTGACCCTATGCCTGAAGACCGTGTTAATAACTTGCCAAAATGTTTTTCTTTTGAAAAAAAAAAAAAAATAGAATTATTGTTGGATGAAAAGAGAGCCTCAGATGAGTATGTGGCCCTTCCACAGAGTCGTATAACTCAAACTCACCAAGGTCAAGTCTTTTGTAAATCCTCTTCTTAAACAAGTATACTTTTCTATCTTCTGTTTGCACTCTTTGTTTTTCTCCCCACATTCTGTCTCTGTCACGCACTTGCTTTTTCTTTCTTTCTCTCCGTCCGTCTTGGCACTCATGAGTGACAGCGCCTGGTCTGGGTCACACAAATAAAAAAGCCTTCAGAGTGGCATTGTGCCGAATGTTAGAGATGATTCCTCAATAACTTTAATGGCTGTCGATTTCAGCAGCACTTATAAAAGCACCATATGAGACAACTAGAAACAATCTCATTCATTTTGAATGGAAGTGGAATAACCTCATTGAAGTTCAGTTTTCATCTTTTACTTGAGAAAGTTTTTTATGAGCTAAGTAGGGATTTCAAATTCAGCTTTTTATTATCACATTTTAAATGAAATGTGATAAGAATGACTTTAAATTACAGTTCAGCTGGTCCTGCTTTTACAGGACATGCAGGGAATTCATGACCTCCACCGAGTAGGATACATGTTTGGTTAGTTTGTTCATCTTTTTGTTAGTTAGTATGATATATCTCAAGACATTTGGTTCAGCCATAGAGTAGATCAAAGAATAAGTGCCAAGAGTTTGGTGTGGATCTCAATCTCAGTGCAGATTGAACAGTTTTTAAAATAATTTCTCAACGTTGTTTTTTGACTTGAACATGAAATACTGCACTTGAATTAAAAGTCGGTAAAACTTTATAATAAGGCTATAAAACAAATGCTTAAATAATGCTCCACACAACTCTCTCTGTAGTTCTCTGCATGGCTGTGTTCAGAAGATAGTGGCGTCCGGCGACTTTTCTGCGCAGAAACTCGAGTGAAGATAATTACCTCTTCTGAAGAGTCCATCATGTTTTTTAAATCCTCCGTGTCCTCCTTGGCTACTAGTAACTGTGTGGAGAGGGGGGGGGGGGGGGCAGCTTTTGTTAAGACTGTCATAGAGGTGTTAATTAAATTATGTTTTAGCATTGAGGTCATAGTTAGTGATGGTGTTTTGTATGTTATAGAGGTGTTTTTTTTTTTTGTCTTTCTTTTGTTGTTGTGATTTTCAAATTTAACAGACCCATCAACATCAGAAAAAAAGTATATATACACATACATACACAACAGAAAAATCCGACCCCAAACAAACAACAGACGCTGCAAAGTATATAAATTAAATTGAAATAATGATAAAATATGTATAAATATAATTACAAACTAGGATTGTACAAGAAATAAATAGCAAAGTGCGTACAGACAAACCACACACAAGTCAGATTCTCTGCAGGAAGGAATGCAGCGGTCTCCCAAAGTCTCCATAATTTGTCTGAATTATGATTCAGGTCATAAGTCAGTTTCTCCAGAGGGAGATGAGCCAATATCTGTGATAACCACATACTGACCGTGGAGAAGTGAATGAGAGGTGTTTTGAATATTCTGCCTCCCTCATGTATGTGAATGGGAATGACAACCCCACCTTTCACCATGACAAAATTAACATATGATTTAATATACACATTTACAACAATGTCACTGAAAACTGAACATTTCGAGCTTCGTAAAGAGCAGGGCTGTTCTTTTGGACTGCATTAGATTGTACAGGTGTACCTAATAAAGTGGGCACTGAGCGTATGCTTAAACATGTCTGTCCATTCTGGCACCTGCTAGGTGTTTTTGGTTTTAGTGCACGGTTCTCTCCTGTGCTACAGTAGCTTCATATGTCTATGAGAAAATGTATTGTTGTGCTTCCAGAGAGGCTGATCTCAGAAAGTCTGAAGTGCCCTTTTTCTATGTAGCTAGATTCCAACTAATTTAGTGGCATAACAAACATTGGTGGTATCCTTGCAGAATGATTTCTTCTCTTTTCAAAATGCACTAGAAAGACCACATTTGGAGGTTGAGGCATTACATGTATTCATGGGGGAGTACACGTGATCCTCCTAACACTGATGTATTTTCCTGCCTGTTCGTCGGCCCACTTCACCCCCAGAAGTTCAAGCCTGAGTGATGCCTCTGGTGCTCTTGATGACATGAGTTTTAAGAAAAATAGCTGTGGCTAAAAGGCTTGGCAAGGTGTTCTGCATGGGCATCTGAGTGTGTTTGTTTGAGGGGGTACACTTGACCTCCTCCCTCTCGAGGAGCGATGGAGGAGACAGTGGAGAGCTTCTCAAGGCTGCCAGTCAGACTGCTGCTGCTGCTGCTGCTGCTGCTGCACTGCTTCCAGCTCCACACGTATAAAACACTGAATAAACTGACCTGTTGAGTATTTGATTTTACATCGTACAGTGCTGCACTTCTGGCCTTTTGTGCTATAACATAATTATCTGTGGCTTTACCATTTTCTTTTTGCCTTACAGCATATGTGGTGTCTTCAAAGTGCTGTGAAATGTGCTAAATGTGATTTTAAAAAACAAACATCTGTACACAAACACAGATAAGAGAAGCTGTATTTTTACTCTCCAATCTGAATACTGTTACTATACAGTTGTTGTTACTATACAGTTCTGTCCGGGACACAAAGACACTGTTCTTCTCAAAAGAGGTCTGTGTGATCCTTGACCTTTCTCCATAGTCATAGAAAGAATAAATGTTAGAATGTGATAGCTTAGAATTATAGTATAGTTACTCTTGTATTCAGTGTGACTTTGAGCTTAATGCAGTGTAAAACTAAAACTAACATTTCATTTTTCACCT